>NC_068991.1:74282278-74286162 GCF_001194135.2 Octopus bimaculoides
GAAATGAATAAACAAAAAACAAAAAAAAACAGCAGGGAAAACAAACCCGCAAAAAAAGAAAAAACATTACACAAAAAGATAAAGAAACAATAAACGGACCCCCCTCCTCCCCCCCTGCTTCCCCTATGAAATCTTTGTTCGCTGCTTTGCGTGAGATGTCGAGACACTTTGGATGACCTTGAATCAGAAAAAACACACACGCACACACACATACATACGTTCGTGTACACAAACACGCTCAGGATAACATATATATATACTCACGCACTCTTATACAACGTCACATGATATCTTGCACTCACATGCCAGCACACACGCATACATACGCATACACACACACACGTATTGACATACACACATAATGCTCATATCTAAGAAGATACGTATATTTATTCATACAGAGAGACACATAGAGAAAGACTCACACACACACACACACACACACACACAAACACATACACAAGGCCAAATGCTTGCACGCATACGCATACAAGGACACGCAAGCATAAACACAATTGTACACACACCCGCACACATACATACACTCACACACAAAGATTCATACATACAAAGACGCAAATATACGCGCACTCATACACGTACACACATAAAGTCAAATACACACGCACAATTGCAATCAACACACACACACACGCACACAAATACACGTTCACAACCCCACATACAGACATACACAAACACAATTGTACACACTCAATCGCGCGCACACACAAACGCATACACACACGCAAGCACACACACGCACACATGCACACACGCTCGCACAAATACACTTACACATTCACAAATGCACACACAAGCACGCACACCTTCACACACATACACAAATACACACACATTCACATTTAGGCGGCAAGCTGAGGAGATTATTAAGTGACGTAACAATTTCTTGTACAATCCGGAACGGTAATCGTTACGGATATGCAAGATGGGTAGATTGGTAGAAGCGGTAAAGCAATGGACAGCATTCAGTCCAAATCTTTGCTTTCCTAGTTCAAATCCCATAGGGGATAAACCGCTCCTTTTATTCTTCTAAGATTGCTAAAAGTGGACTTCGACCTATGGACACACTTTTCATTGAATTAGCGTGCGAAGTGATTGAGTATACCGTATACATAATTGTTAAGGATCATCATCACACAATTATGACAGAGCTGGACCTTTGAATTAAGGCCACAGTCCTCCTGACGGGCTTCTCTATAGTTTCCATCTACCCGAATTTACTTTCAAGACTTTGGTCGACTCGTCTCAATGGTAAGAGACATTTGCCCAAGGCGTCACGCAGTGGGTTTGAACTCGTGACTTCATGGTTGCGAAACGAACTTCTTAACCACTCAGCCACACATGCGTCCTTTCGACAAAATTAAGTACCAGTCATTTACTTGGGTCAGTATAATCGACTGTTCCTGCTCCTACCTCAACTGCCGCAAAATTTTGATTTTAAACGTTGGTAGCAAATACTGGTACTTATTTTTTCGACCCTGAAAAGGATGAAAGGCAAAGAGAATTTGAACTGGGAACGTAAAATCAGACGACATACCGCTAACCCTTTTTCCCGGCGTGTTAACGATTCTCCCAGCTCGCTGCCTTTCAACCGGCGCAAAATATTGGTCCCGAGATAAAGTAAGAAATTCTTGTTTTTCTACAGCCCCTTTCAAGATCGATTTTTAACTTTTATTCTTGAGCAGTTCGATAAAATAAAGTACCAGTCGAATTCTTGGAAATATTCCACACACACACACACACACACTGTACCCTTAGCGTAATTCCTCGGTCAAAACCAGCAAGGCAGAAGGCGTGAAACAAGGCTGGACTTTTGAATTACATATTCAATCTATCCAACGGGCTTCCGCACAGTTTCCCTGTCCAGATTCATAGTTGTCTCCCTTACGTTCCATGATAATTAAACATTAAAGTTAAATTATAATTATTTTTTTGTTCTGTCATAATTACGACTGTACTCTGATTTAATTAATGATTTGTCTTAGTTTTCGCCTACACTTTGCTGCATGAATCTTTAATACTTCTTCGGGTGTTTGTTTATTTGTTGATTGATGATGTTGCTGTTGTTAAAGTTGTTATGGCTATTGTTGTTGTTGTTGCTGCTGTTGCTGCTGCTGCTGCTGCTGCTCTTGTTGTTGTTGTTGTTCCCCTTCGGAAACCGGAAGATAATGATGTTAACCAGGTTTCTTTCTATCAAGCGTTCTGAAGAAAAAAAAAAGACTTCCCTCTTTTCTTCGCCATAATGTATTTCCTGTTCCCTCGCGTCTCACAAATACACACACACACACACACACACACACACAAACACACACATGTATAAAGATGTATATATTTATCTATACATATACATGTGTATTTCTATATATATGTTAGTGTGTGTAAGAGTGTATATGTGTATCTATATCTAAACACACACACACACACACACACATATATGCACACACACACACACACACGCATGCACACACATATACAGATGTACGGAAACACCCACACACGATGCATACAAACAATACACATGGGTGCATACACAGCTATTGATTCCAGTAATAACACTTTAAATCAAACCAGATAAGATTTGTGTTTAAATTAAAACGTGTTTCTCACAACGATTTAGATACCGCGGCATGTTTTAAATCTCCCAAATGAACAAGAGCGGAAAGCGGGAAATAATATATTTTGGGAATAAATAAATAAATACGTAAATAACAAAACAGACGAGAATTAAAGTACAAATATAAATTTAAAACAAATAAAAATACAAGCGAAAGAAAGTTATCTGAAACAATATGGGTACTTTTTTATTTATTTATTTATTCTTCATTTTCTTGTTTATATCCTCTCCTAAATTGCAAAGCAAAAACACTGACTGTAGCTATTTCAGCTTGTTGGGTCTTTCTCTCTCTCTTTGGGTATGTTTTCTATATTTCTTCTTCTTTTTCTTTCTTTTTTTTTCTAATTCTTTCTGAAGTTTGAAAGAAAGTCAGCGTTTAATGTCCTTATTATCAATGCAAGCCTCCATCTACGCTTCCGCCATCTTAACAAAACTATTTAATCCTTTTTTTCTCTCTCTTATTTTTTTTCCTCTTCCGTTTATAATCTTTGTTTTGTTTTCCTTACGTCATTCTTTCTTTTTTTTTTTCTTCTTATTTTCCATTTTTTTAGCTTTTTTTCTAATGGTAGTTTTTAATTTTTCTTTATCTTTCTCCTCTTTTCTTTCCGAATTGGGACTAAAGAACACATATTCAGATACGTTACATAACTACATTCATGCATTCATCCATACATACATACACACATACACACATACATACATGCATACATACATACATACATACATACACACATGCATACACACATACATACAGGCATACATACATGCATACATACATTCATACATACATACACACATACACATACATACAAGCATACATGCATGCATACATACATACATACATACATACAGGCATACAAACGTGCATACATACATAGATGCATGCATACATATATGCATACATACATACATGCAAGCATACATAAATGCATAGATACATACGTACATGCATGCATGCATATATATACATGCATACATGCATACAAACATGCCTATATATACATAGATACACACATACACACATATGCACGCGTGGGTTCACCATAGACATACATGCCCTGTACACTAAGACTGAAACACATACACAGAAACACGCATATATAAATATATACACGACACACATGCCTCATACGGATACTTATTTACACATACACGTACTATTATGCGTGTGTGTGTGTATGTATGTATATATGTATGTATATATATATATATATATATATATATATATATATATATATATATATAT
>NC_068991.1:74286786-74289286 GCF_001194135.2 Octopus bimaculoides
TATATATATATATATATGAGTATGAAACTAATAACAACGCCCTTCATTGTATTTCATCCTGTTCATTTGTGTTATTTTCAAGGCTGTATGTATGTATGTATGTATGTATGTATGTATATATGTATGTATGTATATATCTATGTATGTATGTATGTGTGTATGTGTGTATGTATGTATGGATTGCTGGATGCACATATGTATGTATATATCTATGTATTCTCCAAGAAGAGCTACCTTCTCCACGGCTTTATCAAAATAACGGAATTTCCTCTATTCCTGGGAAATTTATTTAACCGATCCATGAGACCCTGGTAGGTACTACCATTAGGGATCAGAACGCTGCCGTGAATAACGGTTATTAAGTACGTGATAGTGGCACACTTTTTCATCTTTAAGTCAGAGGGGCAGGCAGTGCCCATGGCCCGTTACAAGAACTCTGAGATTGGTGGCAGGGCGGGAGGAAGGTATTCTCAAATTGAAACCTGTCCTGAATACTTGCAACACAGTGGACTCGGCTAAAGACACCTTATGTGCCAGGTGGTGGCGTTAAACTGGGTGATGGATTAATTCTACCACCCATACAAGCCAGTGTAGGATTTGAACTTGCAAAACAAACATCCAGAAGCAAATACCGCAAAGACATTCCACCAATCCAACACATTGATTTGGCATCTTTTTCCATCGACTTTGAAACGATGACAAATAAAGTTGATCTCGATAGAAATTTGAACTCAGGGCATAAAGTGCCGGAAGAAACACCGCGGAGCATTCTGTCCGACGATTTAACGACTCTGCAGTGTTCTTTTCTTCGCATGTGTGTATGTGTGTGTCTGTGTGCGGGCGTGTAATAGGGGTCACGGGAATGATACTATGACGGATAAAAACCATCATTGCTGAATTTAGAATAGTTTTATGGTTGACTCCTTGTTACATGCATAGTTTATTTCAACGCTCTGCAGTCCTTGTGTTCATTTTCGGATGTACTTAACTATTAATAAAGTATGACACATACTCGTTGATTGACCATGCATTTACAACAACGAGCCATTACAGCACATTACAATACATTACAGCACATTGCAATAAAGAACACGAAACAAAAGCTAAATGGAAAAGCGTTAGTTGATGACACTACCACCGTATATGGATGGATGGATGTACTTCCGTCCTTTCGATGATGAAAATAAATTTGATTAAATGAATTACCCGTTCATTAAATGAACGTGCACGTGGCTGAGAATTCCTCAGACGCTTGTACCTTTAACGTGATTCTTTGACAGAATCAGTGTGACACAATGTGTGGTAAGCGTATGCCTTCTGGATTACTGGCGCAATCAATCTGACGGTCTTCTATATGGTTTCCATCAACGCAGTCTTACTCACAAGGTATGACTCACCTCAAAGCTATAGAAAATGACATCAGCCCAAAGTGCCACGCAGTGGGATTGAAACTGAAATCTCATGGCTGCGGAGTGATCTTGTTAACAATTCGTCCGTATTATCTTGTATATAATCAAAAATATAACCTAAAGATTAACTATAGAAGCTTTATTGAATACGAAATACAAACCAAATATCAGCACACAAATACAACCTTTGAAGGTTATCAAGTGTTAACCACTGAATAAGTTAAAATACGGCGAAGATGATTTTGTCAATTACAGCATTCTTCTTATGAGACTTTGTCGATTTTTACGAAACACTCTAGTTTCATCATTTCATTCAAAAGCTGGCGCATAGAATCTCCCTACTTCCAAACAACTAATCTCCTTCAAAGTAGAATCCTTTGGCCTGGACGTACTTATAAGTACGTCCAGGCCAAAGGATTCTACTATGAAGGAAATTAGAGTTTTGTATATCTTTGAAATTAATTAATGTCTCGCCTGAAAAATTCTGAAAACTTACGGAATACACTTTGTATTTCTTAATAAACAATTAGTTTTATATAAAAATAGTTGTTTGGAAGTAGGGAGATTCTATGCGCCAGCTTTTGAATGAAACGATGAAACTAGAGCGTTTCGTAAACATCGACAAAGGCTCATAAGAAGAGAATTTCCTCAACCAGCTCTGATGTTCTGACCTCGTTCTTTCTCCCACACCTAACATCGTCTCTCATCTCCTCTCTACCATTGTAGAACCTCTTGTCCCGGCAAATGTTTCATAAGCAGTCTAGAGCATGTCTTAAGTTTCTGAGCGTTTAACACAAAACTTTATTGCATAGCAAGCTTCCAAACGTCCCGAATTCATCCTGCAAACAAGTCTACTCAAAGTGCTGTTACAGCCGTCTCCTTCAATGAGGAATAATAAAAGTTGGCAGGTCAGCTTATTAGATGTGTAGTATTGATATGCTAAAGTTACTGTAATCTAGGGCAGTTACAACTGTTTCTCCTAAAAAAAAAGTCTCAAGACGTTTGGAATGAACAGTGAATCTTGCAAATGTTACATTGTTCCGGTTGATAAAATGGCAAATGAATTATTGCGAATGGCGGTGTGGGAGATG
>NC_068991.1:74294092-74294690 GCF_001194135.2 Octopus bimaculoides
CACACACACCTACGTAAACACATGCGAAAACACACACATACAATCTAATCTGCATACACTTCTTTCTGACACCATTTGACTATGTGCATCTTTGTACACTTTCTCACATTCGTACACATTCATGTGGACGTGTTCATGCACACACACACACACACACACGCACATATACACATACACAAATACACATACACTCATACACAAGACACACACGCACATATATACATGACACACGCATGCACAAACACACACATGATGTGTTCATATATGTATATGAATGTATGTATATATTGAAATATGTGTGTATGTATGGTTGTGTGTGTGTATGTGCGTGTGTATGTGCGTATGTGGTAAATAGAAAAGTTTCGCATAACATGTTTAATTCGTTTAATCTTTGTATTCATTCAGGGCAGCGCTCTACAAGTTATTATGCACGCATGTACACCCGCTCATATACACACACACACACAGAGGGAGAGAGAGGGAGAGAGGGGGGGGAGGAAGAGAGAGAAAGAGAGAGAGAGAGGGGGGAATTGGCAGCTAGATTTGTAGGTAATACATGTATATATATGTATATATATATATATATATATATATATAT
>NC_068991.1:74294848-74301654 GCF_001194135.2 Octopus bimaculoides
TATATATATCAAAACAGTTTGATCAGGTTCCTTGGTATCTGATCATAATTAGAAATATATCATTAATGATGCAAACATTGGGTAGAATGGTCAGTTATGATTCTTATATCAAAAAGAAAGGCGGTGAGCTGGTAGGATCTTTTGTATGCCGGACTAAGTGCTTAGCGGCGTTTCGTCCGTCTTTATATTCTGTCAACGACCTTGCTTTCCATACAGTCGGGGTCGATAAAATAAATACCAGTTGAACACTAGGGTCGATGTAACCGACTAGTCCCCTCCCCACAAATTTCAGCCCTTGTGCCTATAACAGGAAAGATTACAGCAAAAAGATGAAGGCGGTGAGGTGGCAAAACAGTTTGCATGTCGGACAAAATGCATAGCAGCATATCTTCCGGCACTTTACGTTCTGAGTTCAAAATCCACCGAGGTCAAGTTTGTTTCTTCCTTCCTTTAGGGGGTCGATCGAATAAAGTACCAGTCAAGTATTGGGGGTCGATGTAATCCATTAATTTCCGTCCACTAACGTTGCTATTATATCAAACGATGACATCCTACCCAGAGTTTAGCCTCGGGATGAGTTATTCAGGATGTAACTCCTCCCAAATTAGGCAGCGCAACATACCATACATTCATACATTCTCTGAACAATTGTTATCATCATGCTGTTGTGAACAGCCCAGCCTGGGGCAAAACTCAGAATACACTGTCATTTCTTGTTACATTAAACATATGCATGTGTATAATCCTGTTCTTTTATGGCACGTCATTAGCATAAAAGCAATGCGTTACATTCTTATAATACCCACACTGATGTTTTGTAATCTTTTATCGTTCATATTTCACTTGTTTCAGTCATTTGACTGCGGCCATGCTGGGGCACCACCGTAAAGTGTTTGGTCGAACAAATCGACTCCAGTACTTATTTTAAAATCTGGTATTTATTCTATCGGTATCTTTTGCCGAACCGCTAAGTTACAGCGACTGGAAGAAATAAAAAAATGTGTAATTGGGCGATTCTAGTAAAATCAAATTTATTGCTCACAATCAGCAAGGATCCATCACGAACATCAGAGGAGATCCCATCAATCAAGATGGCGATTTCACGTACCTCGTTCTGGGATCGCCTCAACTGAAAATGATGTTAAAACTCGGACAACCAAAGCATGGTCGGCCCTAAACAAACTGGATATTACAGTTCTATATTGAAGAGATGAGGAATTATGTACATTATTTACATTATTTACATTTGACGGATATTTGTCCTCAACTTGTTTGTTGTTGACACAACGTTTCGGCTGATATACCCTCCAGCCCTCATCAGGTGTCTTGGGGAAATTTTGAACCTGGGTTCTCATTCCTAAGGTATTTTTCGATGTTGCTATTATTATTATTATTATTATTATTATTATTATTATTATTATTATTATTATTATTATTATTATAAATACCTTAGGAATGAGAACCCAGGTTCAAAATTTCCCCAAGACACCTGATGAAGGCTAGAGGGTATATCAGCCGAAACGTTGTGTTAACAACAAACAAGATGAGGACAAATATCCGTCAAATGTAAATAATGTAAATAAACTGGATATCATTAGGAAGTCATCACTATCAGACAACCGTAAGAGGATATTTTCCAGGCAACAGTAGACTCAGTCCTTTTATGTGGAGCAACAGCCTGGGCGCTTACTAAAAAACGGGAATCGAAGCTAAATGGAACTTACACCCAAATGTTAAGAACAATCTTGAGCATATCTTGGAGAACTCATCCCACCAAGAAACAACTGTACGGAAATATTCTGTCCGTTTCCAACATTATAAGGAAAAAGCACTTTCGCTTTGCGGGACATTACTGGCGAGCTAAACAAGAGCTGGCAAATGACCTACAGTTATGGATGCCAAAGCATGGCCGCAGTCGAGCAAGTCGTCCGAACACAAAGTATGTTGATCAACTCACCAGAGACCCTGGATTCTTCTTTGAAGATCTCCCTTAACTAATGCAGCACTGAGATGGACAGTGTGTGCGGATTAAAAATGTCCGAGCAAGCTGGACCAGATGATGATAAAATATCTATTGGAAGGAGACACAATATCATCCAGAGATTCGGCAGTGGCTTGCGAGAACGCCAGATTTCAGCATTCAATGACGTGTCCTCACAGCCACGTACTTAAAGGAAATTTGTCAGCTCCCATAAAGGAAATAATGGTTAATATAGGAAACAGGGAATAATGTACGGATGTATTATTCACTATTTCCGATATATCGGTGACAACAAACTTCCTTTAGGCACGTGACAGCACGTACATGTCATAGACAAGGTACAAGAAAGCCAAAATGCACCAGGCATTCTTGCTAGCCGTTTCCGGGACAAGTCCTCGTATCCCTCCGATATATACTGTGTTTTTAACACAATATGTCTATATGAAATTTTATCTCGGACAAAAACAGCTGAATCTTGCCTGTCAACGGTGTATAAGCATTAAGATACATACATGGCTAATTGAATTTGATGCTGCTTCAATCGCCTACAACGTATATATAATGGTGGAAACAAGTAGGAGAGAGAGAGAGAGAGAGAGAGAGAGAGAGAGAGAGAGAGAGAGAGAGAGAGAGAGAGAGAGAGAGAGAGAGAGAGAGAGAGAGAGAGAGAGAAGGTACTAGTACGGTGATACAGTATGGTTGCAATTTGATAAATGAAACAAATAAAAGGAAAGATAAAAAGCATGAATCGTTCCTTATTCTTAAATTTAAATCTAAAAGAAAACTGGTGGCGACTTTCGAATTTGTACAAGAAGGATGTGGTAAGTAAATATTCGAAAATATTCATTTTCGAAGTCTTTGAACTTATCTGCTTCAATATATTCTTCAGCGTTAGAACATCATCAACAGGTCCAGGCGTAGCTGTGTAGTAAGAAGCTTGTTTCTCAAACATATAGTTCCAGGTTCAATCCCACTGCGTGGCACCTTGGGCAACTGACTTCTATTATATCCTCGGGCCAACTAAAGCCTTGTGAGTAGATTTGCTAGACGGAAACTGAAAGAAACCTGTCGCATCTATCTATCTATCTATCTATTTACTTGTGTGTGTGTCTTTGTCTCTGTGTTTGTCCCCTCCACTATTATTTAACCGTTGGTGTGTTTACGTCCCTGTAACGTAGTGGTTCGAACAAAATGTCCGATAAAATAAGTACCAGGCTTAACAAAAAAAACCCCAGAAAATAAGATCTGGAATCGTTTCATTCGACTAAAAATTCAAGGCGGTGCTCCAGCATGGCCGCAGCCTAATGACTAACGCAAGTAAAAAACACGACTGGTTTATACCCTTCCTTGTTTACATTCTTTTGCGTATGACGAGTCATTCAGTCGTCACTAAGAGTTTTCACCTCACGTGAAGTCCTTCACATGACAAAAGGAATTTTTCTCGCGACCGAAAGACAGCATGTGACGAGAAGAATTCGAGCAACGACCGACTGATTCACCAGGCACAAACAAAAACGGGTATTGAGTACTATTTCTCTTTCTTTTCTTTATTCACTTTTTTCTGAAAACTATCTATCTACCAACTTTTTTTTTATCTATCTGTCTATCTATCTATCTATCTATCTAGCTAGCTAGCTAGCTAGCTAGCTTTCTAGCTAGTTATCTAGCTAGCTATCTAGCTAGCTATCTAGCTAGCTACCTACCTACCTACCTATCTACCTACCTATCTACCTACCTACCTGCCTGCCTGCCTGTCTGTCTGTCTGTCTGTCTGCTTGTCTATTTGTCTGTCTGTCTGTCTGTCTATCTCTGTCCCCCTCTCTCTCTCTAGCGATCTATCTATCTGTCTATCTATTCTTACTGTCTGCCTCTCTGTCTGTTTGTATTTATGTATATATGTATGCATAATGTATGTATGCATGCATTCATGTATGTATGCATGTATATTTGTGTATGTATATTTATGTAGGTATATTCGTGCATATACATATGTACACACGCATGCACTCACACACACACACACACAAACATATATATATGCAGGTATGTGTGTGAGCGTGTGTGCGCGCATATGTATATAAGGGCATTGTGTGTATGTGTATAGGTATATATATGTGTTTGTGTTTGTGAATATATATACACATGTATACATATACAGACACATACATACATACATACATACATACATACATACATACATACATACATATATACATACATACATATATACATACATACATACATACATACATACATACACAATCAACGAATGCCACATTCGCAAATAATCTATAATGATTAGAAAGAAAATAGGGTGATTCCAAGAAAGATATTGCTTTAAACTCGTCTATAAATCAATCAATAAATGATTTAGTTAAGACATTTCTTTATAATTAAATCACCCTATGTAAACTACATTAAATAGCTCTGCAATATAATTAAATATTAATAGATAGCAGCTAAAAAGTCAGGTAAACTAGGTGAGCACTTTTTGTTTGCATTACGCGAGTTGGCAGAAACGTTAGCGCGTCACGCAAAACGCTTGGTGGCATTTTTGTTTGTCATTACGTTCTGAGTTCAAATTCCGCCGAAGTCGACTTTGTCTTTCATCCTTTCGAGATCGATGAAATAAATACCAGTTGAGCATTGCGATCGATATAATTAACTTGACTTCTTACTTGAAATAATTCCAGGTCTTGTGCCGTTGGCAGAAAGAATAATTGCAGATAGGAACAAAACTGTTTACTGACTTTGCGTTATTTTACCAATTTATGGATTTAAGGCGGCAGAATCGTTAACAACACCGATTATAGCAGCGACTCCATTAATTCCTGGGGATATCTGAAGAAGGAATTTTTATTCCGAAATATTATATCAGACTATGGATGATTAAATTACAACAGTTATCATAGTCCATTGTTTGTATTATAGTGCATTGTGTCATTCAAAACATTTTATTCTTTACAAACAATACACAATGCTTCAAGCGAACTACAATACTGTCCAATAAGTCAGGCGTTGCAAGTGGCTGTAACCTTCTAGTCCATAGGTTCTCAAAGTGAGCGCTATCGCCTCCTTGGTGGGCGTTGAGAGGGTCCAGGTGGGCGCTGGTGTCTAAGGGGGTAGTTCGGGGTGGGGGGATAGAGGAAAAGGAGGCGTTGGAAGGAAGGCAGTGGATTGGGGGACGCTATGAATTTATACAAACGATATAATATTATATTAAATATCAAATGATTCATAGTTTATATAAATTAGTAAAATATAGAATATTTATTTATTCATAAAAATAAGGAGAGGACGCTGACGGTATTATGTGGCCATGAGTGGGGAGGGGCGGTGGCCCTAAAAGTTTGAGAACCTCTGGAGTAGCCCCTTCTACCAAAATCGGGCAAAGCGGTGATTTGGCAGAATCGTTGACACGCCAGACAAAATTCGTAGTGACTTTTCGTCCGCCTTTATGATCTGAGTTCAAAATCACTGTGGCACACTTTACCTTTCATCCTTTCGAGGTCGATGAAATAAGCACCAGTTGAATACTAGGATTTACAGAATCAACTTGATTTATAGATTTAAGGGGGGGGGGTGAATCGTTAGAACACCGAACTAAACGCTTAATAGCATTTCTTCCGTCTTTACATTCTGAGTTTAAATGCCGCCGAGTCGACTTTGTTTTCCATCTTTCGGTATTGGTAGAATAAGTATCAGCTTAGCAGTGGGGCCCATGTAATAGGCGTAACTCCTACCCCACAATATCGCTGGCCTTGTGTCAAAATCTGAAAAGGCTGCGAACTGGCAGAAACGTTAGCACGCCAGACAAAATGCTTAGCGACATTTCTTGTGGCTTTACGTTTTGAGTTCAAAATCTGCTGAGGTCGATTTTGTCATTCATGCTTTCAGAGTTGGTAAAATAAGAACTTGTTGAGAACTGGAGTCGATGTAGCTGATTTAAC
Organism: Octopus bimaculoides; assembly: GCF_001194135.2. Lineage (NCBI taxonomy): Eukaryota > Metazoa > Mollusca > Cephalopoda > Octopoda > Octopodidae > Octopus > Octopus bimaculoides. The sequence continues at coordinate 74,300,780 of NC_068991.1, forward strand.
CCTTCAACATAAAAAAAAAAAAAAGAATCCCTGGCCTTGCCCCGAATTTCAAACCGTTTTAAATCATTATTTAATGATGAGCAGTTACGAACAAAGACAAAGGTTTAGGTGTTAAAAATGTCCAAAAATGTTAAGATACAGATTAAAAATAAGTGATACGAAGCAGTAGAGTTGTTGTCACTTTTTCTACAATAAATTACGAAATCACTTTAGTGTCTCAATCGTTTGAATAATAGGCAAATAAAGATTCTAGTGGTCGATTGTTCAAACAAATGAGACAGCGTGACGATATCTAAACAAAAATATTCGAATATATCGAAATATACTGAGACATCGAAAACGATTTGAAAATGAATCACGTATACACCTGTTTAAATGACTTACGCAAGGCACGTGATATATCAGTCTATTTATTCCCCATTCCACCAAGTATATCTTTATGCTTTCTGTATTACATGTGTAAACGCGCTCAAGTCAATGGAAATGGCTTTTATCAATGAAGATTTAGTGATGAAGGATGACTAAATGCTCATTTTTCTTTCTCGTTGTATAACTGTCTTTCAAGGCATGGAGAAATACATTACATGAGAAATAACTTATTTAAGCCATTTGAGAACTGAGGATTCTTCGATAAATATCGGCAGAAGCGCCTGCAAGAATCCACCAATTCCTATCTTTTGTTCAAAATTGTAAAAATATTATAATATGCTGTTGCAAGTCGCAGAGAGACAAAGATCACACACTCTGACGCATTCATGTAAGACGAAACGTATTCTGTGACAGACCAATCGATTTCGTAACAATTATTCTTTAAACTCCAGATATATTCTGAGAGTGCAAGCACTGGGACGATTTCCTGAATACATGAATATATA
>NC_068991.1:74303447-74303950 GCF_001194135.2 Octopus bimaculoides
ATATATATAATATAAATAATATATAAATATATGCATATATCTATACATATATGTACATACCTACATATATATGTATACATACAAGCATATATGGGTACAGGACATAAAAAAAAAACGTTAAACACAATGAGAAACGAAAACATAAAAACGAAAACGACAAACAAGAAGCGAGACATGCAACATAAAGAGTATAACCCTTAGTCAGTTGTCCCTGTTTCAACTACTCCGCGTTTCGAAGGCAAGTCCTTGCTGTTTTGTCGCTTGTAAAGTCGCTTGTAACGGTTATGATGATGGTGGTGGTAGTAGTGATGGGGAAGGGTAGCTGTGGTAGTGATTGTGGTGATGATGGGGATGATGGGGGGGGGTGTAATGGCGATGATGGTGGCGTAGTGGCGGTGATGGTAATGATGATGATGATGATGATGATGATGTTGTAGTAGTAGTGGTAGTGATGGTGGTGGAGGTGGTGGTGATGATGGTGGTGGAGGTAGTGGTGGTGATGG
>NC_068991.1:74308572-74309640 GCF_001194135.2 Octopus bimaculoides
ATAAATATATATATACACGATGGGGTTCTTTCAGTTTTTGTCTACCAAATCCACTCACAAGCCCGGGGCTGTAGTAGAAGAATCTCTTGCCCAAATGCCACGCTGCGGGACTGAACCCGGAACCATGTGGTTGGAAAGCAAACTTCTTACCATACAGCCACGCCTGTGCCTATGAATATATATATTCACACACGAAAGGAGAAAGAGGGAAACGGAAATGCTAAAAGACCAGGTGATAGATGAGGAGATCAAATGGAAATTAAGTGTAATAATTAATATGTAAGTAAAAAATGAAAGTTGGGAGACATCCATGTTACGAGAGACGACAGAAAATGCCTTTTGCTGGATCTGGAATAAGCAACAGGTTTTGAGCAGAAACAAGAAGAATATGGGTCACCATCACCGAACCTCCGCCAACTGCAGGGCGTTGTGGCATAGGAGCGAAACACTAGCGGCAACTTCAAGAACACCTGACTTTTTCACCTGGTCATAAGTCTGTGACTTAGTCATAAGTCTGCGACTGTTTCTGCTAGCATCTCTTGTACTAGTAGTATTTAATAGGAAAGGTTGCTAAACGTCTACCTATCTTCACTACGGATTTTGAGCATATCTTTCCATATGGGTCTGAATGCTTGGTAATGATCGAAAGAGTATGATCGCGAATACAAGCGGCCGAAATGGAGTTCCCCTGGCGGATCTCTGGAGTAACATTACTCGTCAGGTTGCGTTGTTCTAAGTGAAGACAGCATATTGTATGTCTATCTCCTTACCTTCTTGGAGATTTTAGCTAAAATTATACTAATGTGTCCATCTGTTTTAATTTAATTTAATTCTATGTATTTATGCAGCTGAGGGTTGCTCTGCATTTAAATTGATGTAATGATTGCATTGTTCAATTAAATAGAGTTGCTTGAAACGACCGTACTGCCTTACTTCTGGATATCCTTGTTTATTTTGATTCTATCTATATAAATATGTATATATACATACATACATACATACATACATACATACATACATACATACATATATATATATATATATATATATATATATATATATATATAT
>NC_068991.1:74310327-74313084 GCF_001194135.2 Octopus bimaculoides
AATGTTTTAAAAGAAATTTAAAGTGCCTCCGTGATAACTCTAAACCTACTTTTGGGCCATTCTGTATAACAGTGAACTTTGTGCCAATTTCAGTTGTTGCTTAACCCTAGGAATTCCTTGATCAAACACAAAAAAGTTCAAAGAGGATTCGACTTATGACCATCACATTTTTTTCTCAGTAATAGTCCTCTAGAGTGCTTTGAGAGCGAGAGAGAGAGAGAGAGAGATTTGTTGGCTATTTCTAGCAGGGTCAAGTGAGCGTGCTGTGGCCCCCTCGTATGTTTGACTAACTTCTTAGCACAGAGGTGATATTTGTTCTGATGGAATGGTGTGTGTGTGTGTGTGTGTGTGTGTGTGTGTGTGTGTGTGAGTGGGTGTGTCTATGTGAGTATGTGTGTAGACTAAATGGATGTGTATGTGATTTAAATAGATGTTTGTCTGTGTCCGTATGTGTGTGTGTGTATGTGTGTGTGCGTGCGTGTGTGTGTCCACGTGCGTATGTGTGTAGGCTAAATGGATGTGTGTGTGTGTGATTTAAATAGATGTTGTATGTGTCCGTGTGGGTGTGTGTGTGTCCGTGTGGGTGTGTGTGTCCGTGTGTGTGTGTGTTTGCGTGTACAGATTAAAGAGACGCGGATATGTGTAGGTTAAATAGTTGTGTGCATGCCTGTGTAGGTGTGTGTGTAGGTTAAATGGATATGCGTGAGGTGAGTGAGAATGTATGTGCGTGTGTGTGTTTAATCTAAATAAATGTATATATGTGTCGTGTGCGTAAGGGTTAAATAAATGTCTGTCTGTATATATGTGTGTGTGTGTGCGCGTGTATGTGTGTGCGTATATACGTATATATATATGTATATATATATATATATATATATATATATATATATATATATATATATATATATATATATGCATATATATATATATATACTTGTATATGCGTATATTTGTATGTATGTGCGTATATATAAGCATATGTAGAAATGTGTGTGTGCGTGTGCGTTTATGCATGTATGTAAATGTAGAAATGTGTATATTTGTTATTTCAATAGATGTATTTACTTGCTGGTATGTGTATGTATGTGTGTGTGTGTATGTGTGCGTGTGTGTGTGTGTGTGCGTGTGTGTATGTGTGTGAATGCAAGCTGAGCTGTATCGCATTCGGAATATTTTCTATCGCTTTTTAAATTTTATTTTACACACACACACACACACACACACACACACGCACACACACACGCACACACACACACACACGCACATACACACGCACACACACATACACATGTATATATATATATATATATATTTATTTATTTATTGCTGACATTTAGACAATATTTATTTACCGAAACATCTAATATGCCTCGGTCAAATTTACTTTGACTTCTAAAATCGATGAAAGAAGGCACCGATCAAACACTGGGGGTCAATCTAATCAGCCACGTATACAAGGGCCATTCCAGAAGTCTTGAGACATTTTTGCAGGAGAGACATTTATTAATTTCAAAGAAGTCTAAAACTCTCACTTCCTTTGGAGTAAGTGTCTCTGACTTCAATGCACTTGTATTGTTCCAGTCACTTTGTGAAGGCCCCACGGAAGTCCTTCAAAGCGAAGGTGTCCAGGGCCCTTGTCACGGTCTCCTTCATCTTCACCTTCAGCATGAGGCACAACCAAAAGTCACAGGGAGCAAGGTCTGGACTGTAGGGAAGGGTTAAAGCAGTTTCGGTGCCTATCTCTGTCAAATAGTTAGTTACTAGGCTGGAATTGGGGACGGGTGCATTGCCTTGGTGCCACCTACCCGAGTGAAAGAGCTCTGGCCTTTTGCGACGAAATCTCTTCCTAAACTCCGGCAAAACCTCCATAAAGTATTCTTTATTGACCGTCTGATCAGAGAGAACCCAATGAATGTAGATGATGCCCTGGCTGTCGAAAAGCTGATCGTCAGGAGCTTCCCTGTAAACTTGCTTTACTCGGTCTCTTTTTACGTCGAAAAACAGATGCTATCCCCACACAGGTTAATCCATACAGGTTAATCCATGACCAGTCTGGAGCTTTTCATAAGTTTCTGTCGAGAATCCCAGATGAACCTACCTCGCAGCAAAAGGTGCAAATGAGAGTAGCGACATCAAACTCCCATATTCACGAATTGCTACATATTAGAGGAGGCTCTCGGTAATAACAGTGTAGCAAAACGGAGGTGCCCCAGCATGGCCAGAGTTTTGAGCTGAAGCTAAAAAAATAATATATATATATATATATATTTACTTGGAGAATGGAGCAACAAATACCCCTGAAGGATCGAGGCAAACCTACTACTTACCTATATATATATATATATATACACGTATAGATATATGTACATATACGAATGTATATATGTATATAGATATATATTATGTTATTATATGATTGAACGCCACTCTTCCTCTTCCTAGTAAGTTATATATATATATATATATATATATATATTTATAAATATAATTAAGGGATCAGCAAAATATTTGATCCCTTAATTATATTTATAAATATATGAACTTTTGAATAAGTTCTCCACCAATAATGGTGCTTTCATACCGATGGGCTTGGTAAAAAATTATTAATTGTTAATTGATTTATTAATTAATAAATTGATGACCCTTTACCCTTTTAATTTTATATATATATATATATATATATATATATATATAGTTTTAGGGAAAATAACCAAATTTCAAGAACTCATCGATGAAAATCCACTATCACATATAGAA
>NC_068991.1:74313094-74315748 GCF_001194135.2 Octopus bimaculoides
TAAGTTCTCCACCAATAATGGTGCTTTCATACCGATGGGCTTGGTAAAAAATTATTAATTGTTAATTGATTTATTAATTAATAAATTGATGACCCTTTACCCTTTTAATTTTATATATATATATATATATATATATATATATATAGTTTTAGGGAAAATAACCAAATTTCAAGAACTCATCGATGAAAATCCACTATCACATATAGAAAAATTAATAATTAAAAGCACAATAAATGAGTATAATATAAAACAAAGTAAATATCATAAGATAAAGATATATATATATATATATGAAACTATCTTGCTATATTAATAAAGAAATAAAGAAATTGGTATGAGCCGGCAGATAGATGGGTGGATAATTAGATACGTAGATAGATTGACAGATAGATAGACGTAGGGAGCTAAATCAACTTGCAGATAGATAGACCCAAATGTGGACAGTTAAGGAGTGTATTGTTGAAGTCTTTGATAATCTACAGTGTGAAGGATATTCTTCTCTCTCTCTCTCTCTCTCTCTCTCTCTCTCTCTCTCTCTCTCTCTCTTTCTCCCTCTCTCTCTCTCTCCCTCTCTCTCTCTCTCTTTCTCTCTCTCACGTTGCATTGTATGTTTAAAGTTTCGTTCTATTTATATAGTTTTTGCTGTTAGGCCTCGGTGTTGTTCTAGTTATTGCTTGAGTAGTAATATATTTATTTCTCAAACAATATCAAGATTTGGACTGCAAATAAACAAGAGCATGGTTTAGAGCCGTGTAACCTAATATATGCAGTAATTAAATTTAAAAACAAACGTTTCATGCCACATATACAGTATACGTCAGCTATTTGAGACCAAACATTCCGTTAAGAGCCATATGTGGCCCTAATTTTAACTAAATATCTTCTCTTTTTTCAGCCCCATCATAGAAACTTCCAATCCAACGTAGACGATAAGAAGGTATGCCGTTCTCATCGCCTCAACCGTTAAACACTATAATTCTGAGGTTGAATACAGGATACTGTACGTTGAACGATATTGCGCAGTAATCTCAGATTACTGGAAGCTGAATCAGAAGTCTGGTACTGTATATGACTCAAGAAGATCCTTTCATTTTTAATTCATTGAAGAGTGTAAGGAAAGGTTTGCCCCGAGCTAAGGTCACGCATATATAATTTATATCACTTATGAGTAGAAGTTGAATCCGCATTCCTTCAGTGTATAGACGTAATGTCGTTGCTCCTAATTATTCAGAATTCATACGAACATTTTTTTATCGAGCAGTTCAGTGAAAATACTCACTAAGAATATTTATAATGTACTCGATGGAATACATGTATCTTCGTCTTCCTACTCTGTCCGTTTGTCTTTCTCTTTCTCAGTTTATCTATCTAGATATATGGATGGGTAAAATAGATAGAGAGTAAATTTGTGTGTGTGTGTGTGTGTGTGTATAATTTACTTTTCCTTCTTGGTAAGATAAACAGAAAAAGTATTCCCTCCAAGTAAATATCACTTAATGTACACAATAACGAGCTGCTAATAGTTTCATGCACTGGTGATGTAATCTAGGCACGTTTTTAATAACACGCCTTTGGGCCTCCAAGCAATCTCCGGGCTCTGAGCACACGCAATTTACAAATCATTAAATGATATTTATCTCACTTTTTTTGTCGATCTTACATTAACGGAAAAGTAAACAATACACAATAGAACTCCGCAGTACGAGTTCTCCATTGTACGAGTAATTTGTTGTACGAGCCAAGACTCGTGCGAATTTTTGTGTTGAAGTACGAGCGGAAATCCGCAGTACGAGCACACAAATCATCCTGTCTTTAAGGTAATTCAGTTAATAAAACCAGTTTACATATTTCTTTTGCATTCTCTTTTTTTTTTTATAATTGCCATTTTACTTATAATTACAACTTTTCTGTTTTAAAACCAGTAAAAAATTATTTTTAAATGGTTTTGCGCGGCTGGAACGGATTAATTAAATGTTAGTTAATTTCAAAAGGGGAAGATTGATTTGTAAAACGAGTAAATCGTATGACGAGCTTGGTCATAGAACAAATTAAACTCGTACTGCGAGGTATCGCTGTACCTCCAGCGCGTGAGTTTCTACTGTAAATTCACAATCTTCATTTGCTAAGCATGATAGCTACGTTAAGATGAGTGACAATAAAGTTTCCTCCAATTTGCACACGATTATTTATACCATGATTATGGTTTTATGGATTATTCTGCTAAAAATACACCAACACCAGCGAATAACCTATACCTCAGGATGCTTTTCAAGAAAGTTGAAGACCTCGTGAGACGGATGAGATGGAAGGCCTTATATTTTGATTGTTCGTTTTTTACTTTTCCACACTCTTCAAATTTTTGTATCCGCTTTCTCGTTTTTTTCCTTTTCTCGTGATTTCTTGTGTTCTGTTGTTCTGATCAGTAAATTCTTCAAATCCAGGGGATTGCTTGGAGGCACAATGCATAAAATTATTGGTAGCTCATAACTGTATGCATTAAATGATACAAATCTCTTTCTCTCCTTCTCTCTCTGTATATATATATATATATATATATATATATATGAGTCTTTGGTCGGCCGGAGGCTATATTAGAAGATACTTGCCCAAGGTGCCTGCCACGCAGTGGGACCGAACCCGGAACCATGTGATTG
>NC_068991.1:74316167-74317201 GCF_001194135.2 Octopus bimaculoides
TATATATATATGTATATATATTGATAGGAAGGACAACAAAAGAAAAGAAAGAAAGAGACCTCGATAGGTGTATATATATATTTACATACATATGTATATATTATATACTGTACACGAAGGGCAGTGAGCTGGCAGAAACGTTAGCACGCCGGGCGAAATGCTTAGCAGCATTTCGTCTGTCTTTATGTTCTGAGTTCAAATTCCACCGAGGTCGACTTTGCTTTTCATCATTTCGGCGTTCATAAATTAAGTACCAGTTGCGTACTGCGGTCGATTTAATCGACTAGCCCCTCCCCTCCAAATTTCGGGCCTTGTGCCTAGAGTAGAAAAATATATATTGTACATGTGTGATTGAAACATTGAGCGATTGTCTCAGTTTACTGAAAGCAGTAACAGACGAGACGAAAATGTTGAATCGTGCAACTACTGAACTTTAGCACTAGTTTCATGATTTATCCCAAGGTTGTCTTAGCAATGCATATTGATTATGCTGCATAGAAACACAATGCATTGCTGACATTTTAGGATCACCAGTCTGTTAGCAAAAATTAAAAGGAAGTATGTTAAGGTTAAACGGAAAACAATGAGAAGATTGTAAAACCTCAGAATATGTTCTCAATAACTCGCATTCATAGACATACACACATCACATAAACACACACATATATATATATATGTATACATGCACATGTTAATGGCATGTTCGGTTAATTTGGGTAATTGATAATACTTGCCCATGCATAGCAACGCTAGCATTAGACTAAATGCAAAAAGATTATCTCACACAAGATGACCCCCTCCCTCCTCTCTCTCTCTCTCTCTCACATGCACATACACACCCATATATATATGTGTGCATATATATATATATATATATATATATATGTATATATATATATATACGCACGCACACATGCACACATATTTTTACATGTGTCATTACAGACTGATCTTTCTCAAGCATGATGAGCATAAATATATACGTATACATACATACATACACACACACACACACACACACACACACACACACA
>NC_068991.1:74317777-74318723 GCF_001194135.2 Octopus bimaculoides
GATCTATATATATACATATATATATACATATATATATAAATAAATATATATATGTGTGTATGTGTATGCACATATACGTATACATGCATATTTATGCTTCATGCTTGAGAATGAGGTGTCTGTAACGAACCTTCTTCCCAAAATAACAACAGTAACAACAAAAACAAAACCAAGTGCAACAACAACAACAACACGAACAACAAACCGGACTGAAAGACATATGGTTACGGCTCAGACAATCGGCTGTTGTACAGATAAATAACTACGTTGGTATGGAATGTTAGCGTCTCGTCAATGTAAAATATATTAAGGCTGACAGGGTATAACAGACGGATGAGGGAGATGGATGATTGGTGGTTGGTCGGTTGGTCGGTTGGTCGGTTGGTCGGTTGGTTGGCTGGTTGGTAGGGGTAATGGGAGCGGTTGGGTGTGGTGGCTGTGACCATAATAACGAAGATAGAGACAAGGGGGTAGGGATGACGACAACGATTGATGATGATGATGATGATGATGATGATGATGATGATGATCATGATGATGATGGTGTGGTGCTGATGATGGCGATGATGATGATGATGGTGTGGTGATGACGATGGCGATGATGATGATGATGGTGTGGTGATGATGATGATGATGATAATAGTGGTGGTGGTAGTGGTAGAAATGGGGGAGGTAATTACATACTGATGGCGATGATGACGATGACGACGATGATGATGATGGTGAACAGGAGGAGGAATAGGATAAAGGTGATGGTGATGGGGAGGTGCAGTGAGGCGGCGTTCTGTCCGGGCATTAAATTCTTTTCATCAATGGCTAATTATAAACATGAAGTATCTATTTCTTAGTCCACATCTCTGTCTATCACATCTCTGCTTGTTTGCCACTACACACGCACGCGCGCACTATATGCATATATATGCATATATATATATATATATATATA
>NC_068991.1:74318934-74329725 GCF_001194135.2 Octopus bimaculoides
TATATCTGTGTGTGTGTATGCATATATATGTATGTATTACTATAGCCTCGGGCCGACCAAAGCCTTGTGAGTGGATTTGGTAGACGGAAACTGAAAGAAGCCCGGTGTATATATGTATGTATATGTGTGTGTGTGTGTGTGTGTGTGTGTTTGTGTGTCTGTGTTTGTCCTCCCCACAACATCGCTTGACGACCGATGGTGGTGTGCTTACGTCCCCGTAACTTAATGGTTCGGCGAAAGAGACCGATAGAATAAGTCCTGGGGTCGATTTGCTCGACCAAAGGCGGTGCTCCAGCATGGCCGCTGTCAAATGACTGAAACAAGTAAAGGATAGAGTAACTGTTAAAGTCTTTCTGATGGGCTTTTACACTATTCCTGTCTCCCTAATTTCACTCACAAGTAGTGGTCGATCCGTGACTATGGAAAGAAAAAAAAAATGGCCAAAAATGATAAATAGTAAGATTGAACCCGAAACATCTGAATTGTAAAGCGAACTTCTTGTTGACCTGGGGTCTTATCGGTTGCTGTCACAAATTTGGAAATTTTAAAATTAAGTGAACTGTTTTTCAAATTTGGTATATTGGTGTAATGTTTCGCTCTAAATCCTCATTTGGTATTTTTTTTTTTAATCCCAGAAAAATTTTGAAATATGTTGTTGGTATTCAAAGTTTGATAACTTTTAGTCGAATCAGAAAACAAGAATCGGAAACCGGAATTTTCTGCGTGATAGCTGTCTGTTCACCAAATGCTAGGCAGAAATAACAAAATGGCATCGCTCGTCAAAACTTGTGGTGGTGGTTGCGTTGGTGAGAGTGACACATTAGCGCAGCATACATCATCCATGTTACAATAAAAACATGGTAGACTACAGCTTTACTGGTCTCGCAACCATCGGAGCGCGAACCGCCCCTCACGAACACAAGTTCGTGTTGATGGTTGTGATATATAAAAAGTTTTGAATAGGAATCGGAAAGAGAAGCATGAACACGCAATGCGCATGTGCAGACTGAATTCATAAAACGAAAGAGAAGAATAAAAATGCAATGTGCATGTCAATGTAAAACGGAAGAAGAAAATAAAACAAGTTACACAATGGTCTGCACGCTACGTCTGACACATCTATCGCGCAGTCTTGATGCAATTTTCTTGTTACTATGGAAACAGATACCAATGTGAGACTCACGGTCATGTGTAAAATGATGATTTTCGATTGGCTAAAATTACGCAAAATTTGCAAACTTTATTTCTGTATTCATTTATTTATTTATAACCAAAATGAATTTTCTTTTCGTAATTAGCATACACAACTAAATCGTTATTACCACATTCGAAAACAATTGGAAGAAAATTTGAAATACTTTCGAAATTCGAAATCTGTAACAACAACCGAAAAGAACCATCATCTGGCCATGCTGCATCCATCTTTAACCATTCTTTACATTCAAAGAGGTTTATTTCATGAAGAAATCAGAAAAAAAAAAAGAATAAAGAGAAGGTAGCTCACAATAAAATGGTAGTCGATGCGTGACATCACATAACGTGACATGTGACGTCAAAAGGGTCGGACAGTTAGATATGTTAGTGACTAACCAATTATTTTTCAACTTCCCCTAAGTAGGAATTTATAATTATGTTGGCAGACGATGCTTATTCGATGATTGTACCCGCACGGAAAAATTGTTGAACTTTACATAATCTTGAATCGTCTTTTGGAGTAAGAATAAAAGTAATGGATAAAGAAATAAATTAATAAAGAAAGGAAGAAAGACACAAGGTGACACACCAAGAGGACGTGGTTCTTTTAGGCAGTGCTGCCCTCTTCCGAAACGCACCAAGATTAATTGCTAAGATGTTTATCTTTTCTAATGTAAGTTAGGTTTGCATAGGAAGTGTGTGTACAGTATGCTTCCTCTCATAAAGGAATAACTATGATTTAGTATATATGTACGTATGTAAATGTACTACGTGTCCCTAAAGTTGAGAATATTTTCGAATTCAGACACTTATATAAATAATGTTTTTACGAATGTCACATCTCGTTCTGTATATACTTGCCTTGGTTATTACAGGAGAGCATACACGTATGTATATACGTATATATATATGTGTGCGTATGCATGTATGTATGCGTGTGTGTGTGTGTGTGTGTGTGTGTGTGTAAGAAGTTAAGTAGTAAACCTTACATCAAAGCTTCAGGTCAATAGTTTATAGCTGTTCTTTACATTACTTCAATGTTGTTTCCTAAAGACACACCACACACACACACACACACATATGTATATACACATGCATACAGTGGTGAGAACATATCGTTGACATACTGAAGTCTGACTCCGTTTATCTCAACGTATTCGACAAAAAGTCATCGTCCTATTTTAGCAATTTCTGCAGTGCAAATATAAATTCTCTAGAAATTGGCGTTTCTCAAACTTATACGGAATTTCTCAGTGCCACCCGACCCCAAAAAGACGAGAGGTAAAGTTTACCTCAATGGGATTTGAGCTCAATGTGCAGAGAGGCAGATCAAATACAACTAAATATTCTTTCTATCCGATACTCTATCGTTTCTGCCAATTCATCTCTTTTATAGAGGAAGAAGCTCGTTTGGCAATTATTCTCTTTCTTATTCATCTGTCTTTCTTTTTCTTTCCATTTTTTGAGATTTTTTTCTTTGTTTCATGCCTTGGAACGAGGCATCACCTTGAAGGCTCGAAGAAATCGTCCGTCGTATTTATTTTCAAAGCTTGATACTTATTCTGTCGGCATCTTTTGCCGAACCGCTTATTTACGTCGACGTAAGCATGCCAACACCGGTTCTCAAGCAGTGATCATGGGGAGACAAGCACAACCACAAAGATGCACACCCAAACACACACACACACACACACACGCACACACACACACACACACACACATACATACACACACACACACATATTAGAAGGTTGATTATTGTGGCCGGTCATAGAGCCACCATTGGTTTCGCATCTACAAACCACTTAGCTCTATAGGTGACTCGTTAGACTCAAACGGCTACATACACTTATTCACACACACACAAACAAACACACACACACACACACACAAACACACACACACGCACCCATGTATGCATGTGTGGATAGATAGATAGAAAGATAGATACATAGATACATAGATACCTCGCATTAGGTACTAAATGTGGTTATTTTGAGAAGTCCACTGTGTGGCGTTATTATTTTTCTGTAATAATGCCCTTTATATAAATATAGATAGATAGATAGATAGATAGATAGATAGATAGATAGATAGATAGATATCCAGTCATTTATTTATCTGTCACTTCTATATTTATAAACACTTTTCCTCTTCTCTCTCTCCCTCTCTCCCCCTCTCCCTCTCCCTCCTCTCTCTCATTCTCTCATCGTTGTCGTAGTAATGGTAGCGATGGCGTTGATAGCACTGTTCGTATTTTTGATTTTGGTGGTTCTTCCAGTGTGTCACGAATGTTGCACAGAAGTAAAGCTACAAAGAACAAACGATGACAGCGCTTGTTCCTGACAGTGTGCTTCTATCTGTAATCCCTTTATAGAACTACATCATATGATGGCGGCCACGTCAGCAGATATAATTCTTTATAATCATTTTGCGAATCGTGGTAGTTGTTGTTGGCACTCCGTCGCTTACGACGTCGAGGGTTCCAGTTGATCCGATCAACGGAACAGCCGGCTCGTGAAATTAACGTGCAAGTGGCTGAGCACTCCACAGACACGTGTACCCTTAACGTAGTTCTCGGGGTATATTCAGCGTGACACAGTGTGACAAGGCTGACCCTTTGAATTACAGACACAACAGAAACAGGAAGTAAGAGTGAGAGAAAGTTGTGGTGAAAGAGTACAGTAGGGTTCGCCACCATCCCCTGCCGGAGCCTCGTGGAGCTTTAGGTGTTTTCGCTCAATAAAAACTCACAACGCCCGGTCTGGGAATCGAAACCGTGATCCTATGACCGCGAGTCCGCTGCCTTAACCACTGGGCCATTGCGCCTCCACCGTGGTAGTTACGCCAGTAATAATTCTCCTCGTCGTGTATTTCTACAAAGAAATGTCCTGTTTGCTATTTTTTGTGTTCTCTGTTCTGTCTCACGTCACAAATTCTTCTCTTCAGACACAATACTCGATATGCATTGTGTCTAAACAAACCGGACCAAACTTTCAAACTGTCGGATCTCGTTAAATTGATTCACAAAACGAGCCCAATTTAATTTTGCTCAGATTGCTTTCAATTTTGGTGTATCGATGCAACTCTGAATTTTGATTACGATCAGCCAATTACTTTATCTCGTAAATTAAAGAATCTGATGTCATTTGGAATTAAAGTTGGGAAATTTGGGTAATTTTAGCCAATCAACAGACAGCGAGGCATTAACAGCTTGTTACCATGACAACCGCACGTTGTGTTGTGTTTCACTTCACGCGCGTCTGTGCCGCACGTGTGTGTGTGTGTGTGTGTGTGTGTGTGTGTGTGTGTGTGTGCGCGTGCGGGCGTGTATGTACGTGTATGTATCTATGTGTGCATGTATGTGTGGGTGTTGCGTGTGAGGAGGTATATGTGCGTTCGTGTTTGTGCGTGTGTTTGTGCGTTCGTGTTTGTGCGTGTGTTTGTGCGTTCGTGTGTATGTGTGCGTGTGTATGTGTGCATGTGTATGTGTGTAAATGCGTGTGCACACATACACACACAAACAAACAAAAACACACCCACACAATACACACAGAGGTACACATAGATATAGATGTGTGTCCATCGCGTACCAAAAGCTCGAAGGAATGTGTTTACATATTTCTCTCACGGCCAGATTTTCTAGTATTTATATACATACATACATACATACATACATACGCACATACAAGCATGCATCTGTATCTATATATGTACGCATAAATGTATGTCTAATATTCAAGCACACACACATACACACATACACATATTATTCACACATATATATACATATAAATTATATATAAATACATACATATATATATATATATATATATATATATATATATATATATATATATATATATATATATATACATATAAAATATATGTATATGTTTTGTACACACACACACATATCTGTATATATATATATATATATATATATATACACACACACACACATATATATGCGTGCGTGTGTGTGTGTACAAAACGTATGTATTTATTAGTTCGTCACATGTTTTACTATAAGATAACTGACACAGAAAGTTTCCTAAATCTCTCTTTTACTCTTATCTCCACCCGAAAGCGGTAAATAAGCTAATCATAACAAGCGCAGGTTGATAATATCTCCAAATTTGAAGCATGACGTCACTAAATTTAGCCTCAGCTTTCTGCTCCCGTTCACTTCACTTAAATATTTCATAAACACATTTTATATTAATGTGTTTATGAAATATTTCTTTTGCTTTTTCTTCTCTCTCTCCCTCTCTCTCTTCTCAGTCTCTCTCCCCGGTTCCCATACTTTATCGTTACCACATTTCTGTACTGGCCACCATACTAGTGAGCCCGAGGAATTGATGTCCGCCATAGTTTTCGTTTTCCTACACTTTCGTATTAATAATTTTGCATTACGACATGCGTTAAGCCTCCCGATTTTTCCTTGATGTCCCATCTTTCTCTTCAAAATAACTGAATTTTTCACCAGATGCTATAAGTTTCATTTGATGGGGCCAACGTAAACGTACTCAACGTAAACGGTCATTGCTAAGCTGTCTGGTTAGAAAATTCGTTTATGATAATATGGAAATGTTATTAAGGTGTTTTGACCAATTAGAGCGTTTATTCATTATACCTTTCAATACATATGTGTGTGTGTGTGTGTGTGTGTGTGTGTGTTGTGTGTGTGTGTGTATGTGTGTATATATGTTTGTGTGTCTGTGTTTGTTCCTCCATCATCGCTTGACAACCGATGTTTGTGTGTTTACGTTCCCGTAATTTAGCGGTTCGGCAAAAGACACCGATAGAATAAGCACTAGGCTTACAAAGAATAAACCCTGGGGGTCGATTTGCTCGACTAAAGGTGGTGCTCCAGCATGGTCGCAGTCAAATGACTGAAACAAATAAAATTATATATATATATATATATATATATAGTGTGTGTGTGTGAGAGAGAGGGGGGGGGGAAGAGAGAAAGAAATAAAAGAATGAGAGAGAGTGATAAAGAGAGAAAGATTTTGATGGACTTACTGATGAATTTGCAAAACTAAAACGAAATATGTCTTGGTCAGGAGTGACCAGTAAGAAGCTATTCAGCCGCTATCAATTTCATGCTGTCCAACCAAAATTTGGAATCCTCCATCCTTCTTGTGTTCTTCTATATGGAGGATAGTCATTTTCACCAGTTTAAATTTCCTTCACAAATGGTCTTGGAAACCGTTTGGCACATTTCGTGTCTTCTATGTTTGGTGAATTCATGTTACGGGATCCATGGGGTCACTGTAACACACAAGCCACTATAGTCCACTACAGGGCTCTACGAGAACCATGACCCATTTGGCTTTTAACAATATTGAATTGTTTGTAAGTGTCTGTAAGTTCGACTTTTCAGCCCATATATATATATTGATATTCATGATATCTCACGACCAGTGTTTTGTATCTAAAAATTGTGTCAAATAATGGATATGATGAATAAATATCAAATATTTGGATCGGTCAATTGTCCTATGTATATCACAGAATGGCAAAAAGAGAGGCTTGCTACATGTGCACAAGTTTTGATTTGGTTAATTAATATGATATACTCTGATCGATATAGATCGATACACAAGAAATCTTCCAGTTTCTTGTACATCGATCTATATTGATGCATTTATGCGAGAAAAAAACTGTGATAAAAAATTCTTTACACATATTTTTCTTATTTTTTTTATCGAAAAATGATCGAATTTGATCTGTCCTGCAATTTCACCCCTTCATTCTCTTTTCTCTCGTTTACACTTCTTTCATTCACTTTTTCTCTTTCTCTCACTCAATAACACACTCACTCATTCTTTCCAGCACTCCTTATTCACTCAGTCACTCACTCACTCGTTCACCCACTCATTCAGTCACTCACTCTGATTCACTTACTGTCTCACTCATTCACTCACTTATTCACTCACTCTTTCACTCGCTCTCACTTCCACAGCCTCTCCATCCCCTCCCCTGCTCCATCCCTCATACCCTCTCTCTCTTTCCAACTCATTCTCTTTGCTTCTTTCTATGTTTGTTCATTGTCAAAACAAACCTACCCCGCTTATCTTTACACAACAATATACTCCCTGCTTTTGCCCACAATTTGATGTTTTCAATGCTTTCTAAGAATCCAAAACTTGGAATACAATTCATCCATAAACACTTGCCGATCTATTCAACTCTATTTCATGCTCTGCTGTTCTGGAATAGATTCCAACAATAGTCTGGCATAAGATGCACAGAATTCCCGTTTACCAAAGTTGTCAATTCTTTTAAAAGTCTATTCTACATGTCTAGCACTGCAGACATGTAGAATAGACTCTTCTGGTTCCTTGTGTATTGATCTTTGGTGATGCGTGTATGCGAAAGATACGTATGAAAGAGAATACATACGAGAGAGTGAGAGAGAGAGAGAGAGAGAGAGAGAGAGAGAGAGAGAGAGAGAGAGAGAGAGAGAGAGAGAGAGAGAGAGAGAGAGAGAGAGAATGTGTATATGTGAAAGTTTGTTCGTGCGTGAGGTTAATAGAGGTATTTGTACTTTGCAGCATACATCTCAATGCATCAAAAAACTAATTATTTTTCATAAGCAATCAAAAATCAATTAGAACTATGACAATAATGTCTATAGCGAAAGACATAAACGGAATGGAGTGATTTCGAACATATAATACAAAACACATATTTGATATATATATATATATATATATATATATGTATCACTATAGTCTGGGACATAAACTGCGTTTCAGTGCGTTGGAGTTTAAAATTCTGTTAAAATTCCGCTGAAGTCGACTTTGCTTTCATCCTTTCGAGAGCGACGAAATAAGGACTGGGGTCGATGTAATCGACCAACACTCGTCTCCGAAATTCCTGGCTTTGTGGAAAAATTTGAAGCCAATATTCAATTAAGACGTCGGGTGTTTGACTAAGCGGTAATGCGAATCTCGATGTAGACAACGTTGAAAATCTAATATTTATTACTGCACACACATGTAACATTATATATGTGTATATAACGTGCACTTGCATGTGTGTGCGTGTGCGTGTGCGTGTGTGTGTGTGTGTGTGTGTGTCTGTGTGTGTGTGAGAGAGAGAGTAATATGCATATACGTGTATATATATCTATGCATGTATGTACGTATGTGCGTATGTATGGATTGAATGATGTACACATTTACTTATCTAAGCTGATAAGCATTATATATATACATATATATATATTACATATGTGTGTGTGTGTGTGTGTGTGTGTGTGTGTGTGTGTGTGTGTGTGTGTGTGTGTGTGTGTGTGTGTGTGTGTGTGTGTGTGTGTGTGTGTGTGTGTGTGTGTGTGTGTGTGTGTGTGTGTGTGCGTATGCGTGTGTGTGCGTGTGTGTACGTGTGTGGTACATATGTTTACAGGTTAAATCTCTTATCTGTGGGACATTGTATTTCTGCAGTCGTTCATGTCAAATATTTTCTTCCGCAAAAATAGACCAACGACTGTCATATCTCGTGATTTCGCACGCATACACTCACAGACACGCACACACACTTATGTGTACACACACGCAACACTTGCTTCACGACAGCAAGAACACAAGAAACAGCAGCAACAACCACAACAACAAAAGCAACAGCAGCAGCACCAGCAAGCAGCACCACCACCAACGGCAACAGCAGCGTCAGCAAGAACCACAACAACAATAGATATACTTCCTGATAAAGTCTGATAAATAATGTATTAGAATTCTAGGCGGAACAGAATTACTGCCATGGCGGCGGCATTGGTTTCCGTTCCTCCATGTTTTACCAATGAAGATTCTGCAAGAATTTTTACCAAATCATGTTTGGGAATATTTGGCGCCAGATGGAGCAGCTACACTTTCATGGTCGCTATTCTATCGATTTTCCTTGTACACAGTTAATCTTTTTGTTTGTTGTACATTGGAGAAACTGATAAGTTGTTAGCTTTAAGGATCAACCAAGATCCATCTGTTAGATTCTTATGCGTTTCCGTTATATTCTGTCCGTCTGTCTGCAGTAAATGACAAGGTGTATTCCTCGGGGATCAGTCGTAATTGAATGTACAAATGTATCAGCACTTAAAGAGGTCATCACCGCAAGACATTGTCTTGGAAACATTTCATGCTATTTCACACTGTTCGTTCTCACACACAAATACACAAACACGCACACACTTTATAAATATCGTTTTCCTTTAATCTACGCCAGATTTCTTTCGTTATTTCTTTGTTCGAATTCTTGTTATTTTGCCTTCAACCAGATCTTCCTTTCGTTCGTCCTCTCCTCAACACTTTTCTTCTCTTTTTCATTCAACCATACTCTCCAATTCTGTTCGTGCATATCTAACATGCATTCATATATACAAACATGCATATACAAATCTATCTGTCTGTTTGTCTTTCTCTCTGTCTGTCTGTCT
This sequence comes from Octopus bimaculoides, assembly GCF_001194135.2. Classification (NCBI taxonomy): domain Eukaryota; kingdom Metazoa; phylum Mollusca; class Cephalopoda; order Octopoda; family Octopodidae; genus Octopus; species Octopus bimaculoides. Next base: position 74,328,575 of record NC_068991.1, read on the forward strand.
GTCTGTCTGTCTATCGTATTCTATTTCATCTATCGTATTCTATTTTATCTATCTATCTATCTATCTATCTATCTATCTATCTATCTATCGTAGAGGCGCAATGGCCCAGTGGTTAGGGCAGCGAACTCACGGTCGTGGGATCGCGGATTCGATTCCCAGACCGGGCGTTGTGAGTGTTTATTGAGCAAAAACACCTAAAGTTCCATGAGGCTCCGGCAGGGGATGGTGGCGAACCCTGCTTTACTTTTTCACCACAATTTTCTCTCACTCTTTCTTCCTGTTTCTGTTGTATCTGTATTTCAAAGGGGCCAGCCTTGTCACACTGTGTCACGCTGAATATCCCCGAGAACTGCATTAAGGGTGCACGTGTCTGCGGAGTGCTCAGCCACTTGCACGTTAATTTCACGAGCAGGCTGTTCCGTTGATCGGATCAACTGGAACCCTCATCGTCGTAACCGACGGAGTGCTACGACGACGACCTATCTATCTATCTATCTATCTATCTATCTATCTATCTATCTATCTATCTATCTACCTACCTACCTACCTACCTACATACATACCTATTTGTCTATCTGAAATCGTATGTGTGTGTCTGTGTGTGTATACGACGGGCTTTTAGTTTCCTATCAAATCCACTTACAAGGCTTTGGTCGGCCTCAGGTTATAGTAGAAGACACGTGCCCAAGGTGCCACGCAGTGGGACTGAACACTGAACCGTGTGGTTGGGAAGAAAGCTTCTTACCACACAGCCATGCCTGAAAAAAAAAAGAAAAGAAAAAAAGAAAAAGGGAAGCAAAAAGTTTTAAAAAAACAAACCCAGAGAATAGAGAAAACGTGTGATGACGGCTTCAAAGAGCGACTTTAATCATAAATCTGAACAATCAGAAAGTAAAGAACAACATAAATTATTGAGGAGAGCGGAGAATATTTGGTGTGGAATATTTATGAGACAACGTTTATTCTGAATCATAATTACATGAAATACAATCATTATAACAACATATGGCTTCCCTGCCTCGTGTTACCATTGGTCGAGAGTTTTCATATCTTCCGCGTCTTTTCACTCTGTATGGGTGTGTGTGTGTGTGTATAGATCATTGTTTGCATATATCTGTGTTTCTATGTATGTATATATATAGATACATACA
>NC_068991.1:74330004-74330306 GCF_001194135.2 Octopus bimaculoides
ATATGTATATGTGTGTGTATATGTGTGTGTATATGTTTGTGTGTCTGTGTTTGTCCCCGCCACCATCGCTTGACAACCGATGCTGGTGCGTTTACGTCCCCGTAACTTAGCGGTTCGGCAAAAAGATTCCGATAGAATAAGTGCTAGACTTACAAAGAAAAAGTCCTGGGGTTGATTTGCTTGACTAAAGGCGGTGCTCCAGCATTGCCGCAGTCAAATGACTGAAAAAGTAAATGAGTAACGGAGTATATATATATATATATATACATATATATATATATATATATATATACATATATATA
>NC_068991.1:74330733-74333759 GCF_001194135.2 Octopus bimaculoides
TATATATATATATATATATATATGTATGTATGTATATATATACGTATATATATACATATATACACACACACACTCTCACACACACACCTATGTGTATGGGTGTGGGAGTGTGTTCAGCATACCAAAATCACTGCTCAGTAAATTCACTCTGTATGTACAAAGCTAATTAAGTATCGATAACTTCCTCATATTGATCTGAAGCTCACAATCACCATCATCATCATCATCATCATCATCATCATCATCATCATCTATTATTACTATTATTATTATTTATGTTTGACTTTTGTTTTACATTTGTACAAGTTGGTTCCAAGTCTCACCCAGAAACCTGAGACTTTTATTATTATCATCATCATCATCATCATCATCATTATTATTATTATTATTATTATTATTATTATTATTATTATTATTGTTATTATTATTGCTGCTGCTGCTGCTGTTGTTGTTGTTGTTGTTAGCGTAGAATCGTTAGAACGTGCGGGAAAAGATGCAATGCGGTATATGTCCTGGCTTCTTTACGTTTTAAGCTCAAATCAAGCCGAGGGTCAATAAAGTACGCTCTCGTTAAGTACTGGGGTACTTGAAATCGACAAACCCTCTCTACCTCGAAATATGCTAGAAGCAATCATTATGAAAGAATCGTTAGCACGCCGGACAAAATGTTTAGCAGCCTTTTGTCTGTCGTTCTGAGTTCAAATTCCGCCGAGGTCAAATTTGCCTTTTATCTATTTCGGGGTTAATGTAATTGACTTACCTCTCTCACGAAATTGCTGGCCTTGTGCCAAAATTTGAGGTGAGGCTCAGATATGTAACATTCCGAAAAGGTCCATATGCGACAGCTTCATACGATGCATCATAAAGTGGCTGACGAAATGTCACGGTGGAGCTCTGATCAATTTAGATCAATGAAAAGCTCTCGATACGGTCGGCCATTTATACTTGGCAGCGGTCCTCAAAGTAGCCGGTTTCGGGTCTGTGTTCAGAGGCTGGATCGCTGCAACGCACAACTACCGCTGTTCAGTATTCACAGTGAACGGTTACCTCTCATACCCGTTCAACATCATGCGGTCGGTCCACCAAGGTGCCCCCTTCCGTCCCTGTTGTACGTACTGACTCACGAGCCACAACAACACAAAGTGGTGACGTTGAGGGGCATCCTACGTGACCTAGGATGTGAAAGATCCGTGTCGGCATATTGCGATAACATCACCGTAGTGGTGTCGAAAAGTAAACACATTGACATAATCAGTACCGTTCTCGGGGTCTACGACGCGGTGTCAAGAGCGAGGATTAATCAGGAAAAGTGAGCGGGCTCGCAGTGCGCCACTAGAGATGCAAGTCTGTGCAATCCAACTGCGTTGGTGGGTGCTGGACGGACGGACTGGTTAAATTGTTCGGGGTCTGGTTCGGCCCAGACCTCCAGATAGACAAAAACTGGGACGAGCTTACGAGAAGGGTGACTACTCTCACCTAGAAATAGGCCAAGAGGAAGCTATCCCCGAAAGGTCGAGCAGAGATGGCCAACGCGCACGGCGCGTCCGTCGTTTACTACCGCCTGACCGTCGTGCCTTCTCCCGGTTCCCGTCTGATTGCGTTGGAGTGTACACTCTTTCTCTTCTTGTGGAAGAGACGCATTTCAATGGTGAAGCGATCTATCTGCTGCCAACATCCGCTGCGTGGCGGACTGGGTATGCCGTAGCTGATGATACGCAAACGTGCGCTAAGGCTATGACATCCCCTGTACTTCCTTGGCGGTGAACATGCGTGGTCACCGTTCTGAGTAGTGTTTCCCTAGCTGATCTCCTTAACCTTAACATAGCTGAAGTCCTTGGCTAAACAAAGACTGAGAGAAGACATTTAGGAAGCGGAATGTCTTTAAGCGCTCACATCCCTTAGCCAAAGGTACATTGCGAGAGGTAGAAAGTCCACTTTAGCGTTCTATAGAGGCGTAGTGGCGGGAAAGTGCAACGACGTTCTTGGGAAGTTCTTGGGCGTCGAAGACAATCATCTAGTCGCTCTCTTCTAGAGAAATTTCGGCCCAGTCCTGATGGATAACCTCCAGAAATCCCTGGTGTGGAAGTGTTACCGGGGAGCTTTGTCTGTTCGAGATAAAAAAAAAATTTAAAAAACTCTACAGATATTCATCCTGTGCCCGAGCATTGCTGGCCTGTAGGTTTATGTCGAACACCTGTCACGTGTGGGACGGATCCGACAATCAACTGAATCCGTCGTGAATATCACCTCGCTGCCTTCATTTAACCGGGAGGAGCAGGCAAATTTTTATATGCCAAGTGGCCATGAGGAAAGAGGTTGCATGGTGACCGAGATTGCAGGGGCTGAAGACAAACACTTTCCTCTTTGGCCAGTCCGTCATCAAGCAAAATAAAGGTGGAGAGGGAAATGTTACCTTTTATAGCCATTTTGTTGAAAGGTGGTTAAGAGTGGAGAGAATGGTGCGAGGGAACAGGCATGCCCCGAGCGTACGTCTGTAATCGGAAATGAGAAACTAAGAAAAGCATCTGCTCCATAAGACAGGAAACCCCTGGGTTTTATGGGGTTTTCCATGAGCAGCCCTCGAACATCACCTCCCTATTGAGGATTATACGGTGTTAAAATGTTTCTTTATGTCAAACCTGTTTGCACACAAAACCCTCACAACAGCATACACGCAAGCACACACACACACACACACACACACACTCACATATACACACGCGCGCATATTCAGTGTTTTGTCCTGTGCCGTCCATAATGTTTTTCTTGATGCAAACCCTTGTGGTTAATGGAGAAATTATTATTATTATTATTATTATTATTATTATCATTATTATTATTATTATTATTATTATTATTATTATAAAACAGATTAATAAATTATTGACGCATTAACTGCTCTTTGTTTCAATACTATACCGTGCTGTACAATACATATATATCTATAGACTTTTAGCCAAAACTGTACAGGCTTATGTAAACACTGTCTTCAGTGTTGTGTTGTGGTGCGTGTGTGTGTGCGTGAG
>NC_068991.1:74333802-74336302 GCF_001194135.2 Octopus bimaculoides
TGTGTGTGTGTGTGTGTGTGTGTGTGTGTGTGTGTGTGTGTGTCAGAGAGAGAGAGAGAGAGAGACAGTAAATTTTTTTTTGCTTTTTCGTTCCGGCCTGAAATCTTGTGTGTATCCACTTTATATTTCGTTCCTCTGGGATATCAATAACGTTTTAACTAGTACTTACTAGTTAAATATAGTACTAGTTTATTCATTTGACTTAACTTTCACTGGTAAAAATCTTGTGCTCCTGAAAGACCAATAATAATATTTCCGTTATTTAAAACTTGCTGAGAACCATTCATGTATCAGAGAGAAGTCAAGTATCGGATAACCAAACGGACACACGCATAGATTTCAACATATGAAGGTCCAACTGATCGATCAAGCGAAGGACCTACTCACTGAGTTAGAGTCCGATACATTTGAGTGTGACACAGTGTTGAATTGCATGGCACAGTGTGACATAGCGCGTTTTTTGTTCCCCCCCCCCCTTTCATCATTGTAAACGCTCCACTTTGTTGTGTGTTGTATTTCTCCTTTTGACATTGTCCGCAATGGCTGGGCCCTTGTGGTCAAGAAAAGAAATCCTCTTCCTCCACCTCCCTCCCTTTTTCCTTTTCTTCATCATTATCGTTGGTATCATTATTATTATTAATATTATTCATTATCATAATTAACGACGATGATGATGAGGAGGAGGAGGAAGAGGAGGATTTTAGTAACAGATTGATAAGAAAAATGCTATAAAAACATTATTAAACTGTCAAGTTTCTCTCTTGCACACACACACACACACACACGAATATAAAACATGCAAGTAACATATCTACACATACATACACATACACGTGCACACATACGCACACACACACACACGCACACACACATGTCTACACATACACACGCATCCACGCGCAGGCACATACACATACACACACACACCGACGCACAGACAAATACTTTTGTACCCTTTGCCTGCAAGACAGGTATGACGAAACAAACAATAGGAATTTGCACACACCCAGCGCATGCGTGGGTGTGGTCACGCTCATAAAACTAGACACTTCGTGTTCATTGGCGTGACATTGCTAAACTCTGTGTGCGCGCACACTAGGGTGCATGTGTGCGCGCGCACGTGTGTGTGTGTGTGTTGAGTTGAGCGAGCAGAGAGGATTGGTGAATGCGATAGTACAGCGTAAGAATTTAGCGGAGGAAGTTTAATAGCTGTTTGAGGATTAACTGCGTGTCGTAGACCTGTTCAATCAAGTGTGACCTACAGCTAAATAGCAACTATACCAACAACAACGACAACGACTGCTACCGCAGCAGTAGCAACAGCAGCAAATACAACAACAGCAACAACAACAACTAGTAATAACTGGAACGATAGCAACAGTAGCTGTATATAGCAATTAGTAGCGTAACAATGACCGAGAGCTTGTCTTAGTTTTCTTCATCTTCCTGGATCCGCTTAACTATTTGATTATTTTATTTTTTCGCGTCATGGCTGTTTAATGACCTGGTATGTTGAATGTGTGGGCAATGAAATTGTAACCAGTGACCTATGCAAAATAATGCCGGCCAAAACTTCTATCTATCTATCTATCTATCTATCTATCTATCTATCTATCTATCTATCTATCTATCTATCTAGCTAGCTAGCTAGCTACCTACCTAGCTAGCTAGCTACCTACCTAGCTACCTACCTACCTGCCTGCCTGTCTGTCTGTCTGCTTGTCTATTTGTCTGTCTGTCTCTGTCTATCTCTGTCCCTCTCTCTCTCTCTCTAGCGATCTATCTATCTGTCTATCTATCTATTATCTATAAATCTATCTGAGCATGTTCTTTAGTGACTTACGATAAGCGCATCTCTAATCACGAGCTAGGGAACATCTTAGCCATGTGTTGAGAGGGATTCTTTGGGGTTTGGCTAATTCACCTCTGGAAACGTGGATGTTTCGTTCATCAACTTTGAACAACCCTTATTCAGAGGCCTTTTGAGTGGGATCTATGTATGCATCAGCTGTTGACTAAAGGACCAGATGATGGTGCTAAAACGAAAGGATGATCGAGTCTGTTCCAACCCCCCCAAACAATCATATCGACTCCATAATGGTGGAATTTGAACTCAAAACTAAAAAACCCCAGAAAATATACAGCACGATAGCCTGTCCCAAGTTCTTGCGACCGCCCAAAATTGCTTTGTATTTTTTAAAATCGTCACCGAAAAGATAAAAGGCAAAATTGACCTCGTCAGGATTTGAACTCATTTTGCAGTGAGTCGGAATAAATACTGCGAATCTTTATAACTGACACTGTTCTTCAGTCTGAAACTTTTGGTGGAATAATTCGTGTTTGTTTCAGGATCTTTCGAGAAGAATGTAGTGATATGGCTATGTTCCTGCAACTAAAGTGGAGCTGCGAAACGGATTGACGAGAGTGCTACAAAAGGCTGCGATGCTCGTCTGTTATAGGTTTCTCACATTGTGTAGAACTGTCATTGGATAATGATTCT
>NC_068991.1:74338802-74341618 GCF_001194135.2 Octopus bimaculoides
GTGGCGAAGAATTCTAAGGAAAATATGACGAATAGGGGCAAACTGTAGAGTGCCTTCATGTACTTTAGAAATGAGAATTTTCCAAAATATTATACTAAAATGTCAGATTTCATTTCAGTTCCTGAGAATTAGTAATGTCCAGCTCTCATTCATGTTGGCGATTCTGATAGTTGTGTCCCTGATCTAACAAACATTTTGGAATCAATATGATGTCATGTTTTATTTTTACTCTGCATTACATTTTTAAAAACTTCAGTCATTTTATTGTTGACGGAGCTATACAAATATGCGTAGACACAAACATACATAAATGCATACACGCATACATACAAATATGCTTATATATGCATGTGTGTTTGTGTGCGCATGTGTGTGAATAAATATATAAAACGTATTCTTTACAATATATATTCAGCACTCCTCTCATTCGTTCTACATGAACCAATGCACGAACACACACGCACACACATTTAAAAACTCAACAGAAAGAATAAAGTGTCTGGTGAATGACCTAAATTATACATATACGATCAGAGGCGATATAAATATGTTGGCCCTCGCCTGGCCGAGGTGGCATGAAATTGGAGTCGGGAGAAAGGAATTCGCTAAAATGAATACTTCGTAGTTTCGTAACATAGCCAGTGGGGGTCGCTGTTATAATGGATTTAAACACTTTTAAAAAGACGTACAAAAATATTGTTTCCGCATCTCATTTATAAACAAATCCAGTTCTTCGATCTTTCAGAGCAAATATATTTATTATTTATATTTTCATGGAAATTTGTTTTAATCACCTGTTGGAGTAAATCGTCTTTGATTGACATAGGAGCCAATCTTAAAAGTCTCTTCTCTCTGGTTGCATTTCTTTGATAAGTTTGAATTCAGAAAAGGACCGTTCTACAGAGGCAGTTGTACACAGAATTGCGAAAATAAGATTGCCTGGATTAAAGAGTTCTGGCATAGCTTCAATCCGGTCTTAGATGTAATTGTAATGCATTAAATTACTCAGACTTCGCTTTTTAAATTCTTACATAGAATACATAACATTTAGTTCACTCTATAATCGAATCAAATCATACAAAATCTATCATACGTGGTTTTTAAAGAATTTAAAGCGTCCACTGGAAATTTTTTGCGATATTCCTCCCCTTTACTGAAACTGAACAGTTTCAAGAATTTAAGCTCTTCTAAGAATGAGCTTTGCATTTTTAAGAGGTCGACTATTGTGCCAATAATTTTGTTATAAGGGCATTTTATAATGTTGCTGGAGATCAATGGATTTATTCCTGGATCTCTTAATTTCTATTGTAGCATCGATTTCATATTTTTCTCTAACATATCATAAAATATGGAAAAAAATCATTGAGTTTATTTTCGAGCACGGTTCTAGTTTTATCTGTTTGCTTTTTAGAATACACTATTTCATGACTTTTAGTCTGAAGGATGTAAAAGAAGAAAATATGTCTAAATACTTCTGATAAAAAATAAGTAATTGGGAGCCTTTAAATTATGTAAGGATCCAATTGCAGAATCTATTGTAGTCTCGTCTCACCTTTCAGAATTTCCGATGATGTCTTCAAACAGGTTGATAATGAGATTACAATTTTCTTTTGTAGTAATAACAAGATGTGAGTAGTAACGCATTATCTCTTTTGGGTGAATTCGTAAAAAGCGTACCCACTCCATTTATCGTAGAAAAAATATCTTGCTTTCTTTTATAGCAGAGCATTATTGTGAAAAATGTAAATCTAGGACACGAGCACAACAATGAACAAAGTTCGCACATTCATATTTCTCTCTTACATTTGACTGCAACGCATTTAATTGTCTTGTCATTGTAGCACAAACCATATTAGGTTTGTGCAATTAATTTGTGTTCACACTTCCTCATTTCAATGCATTTAAAAACATGTACAGATAAAGCATTTGCTGATCGATCTGTACTAACACCATTCAAACCGATAAATCGTTCTTTAGTAACGCAATCTGTTGCAACAGAACTCAAAAAAGTAGATTTAGATTTTAGTGAATAGTTCGATACATCGGACGCTTCATCTACAAGAATATCTACGAATTTAGCCTGATTCACTTCATTTTCTATTTCATTGAACAAAACTTTTTGAATTGCATCGATCAAGTCATTTTGAATTCTGTTTGAGAGACCTGAGAAAGCAGAAACTGCACCAAGATGGCTTTCCAATTTTTCGTCATATTTACTGATTGAATATAAGAGTTCTTTATAATTTCCGCGATTATTGGTTTCTTTGGATTCAAAATGACCCTGAAATGATAATTCCTTTCGACCGAGAACAATAACTGCATCGCCGCAGAATAAATCTGGTTCACCTAATTTTATCATGCAGTTGCATGCCCTGTTTTTTTTAAAACGCATCTACTTGTAAGTCTATGGGAACATTCCCAAATGTTTTAAGATTCATCGTAAACTTCATCATTCCAAAATTAAAGAACAAACATGGCCAGCAGAATAACTTACTTACAGGCAACTATTTTTTTCTTACATATAGATTAATCTGAAACTGTCGAATAGATTTATTGCTGTAACTTAACAAATTAAGGTAATTATTTCCTGTGAAAGTCTTTTTTTTGAAAGGCTACTTCTCAAAAGTTCTTCAGTCATTTGAGCTTAATATTCCAGAAGTTCAAAAGATAATTTGTTGATCCTTGGAACAGTGAAACACTCAATATATCCTTAGAAATGCAATTTTGTTGCTCGCAAATTGTGTCCATGTTGAATGTGCGTCTGTGTATGTATAGATATTGAATACATTATACAAGAGCACAATATGTTTTTTTTT
>NC_068991.1:74341628-74342348 GCF_001194135.2 Octopus bimaculoides
GGGGGGGGTATACTGACGAACTACGGGTAGTAAGCTACGAAATTCTAAAATTTTCTCGATTTCTTGTAATTCAGACCACCTCATGATCCCAGCCGATAAAATAGAAGAGGCGTTGCCCCGGATGATACCAAGAGAAATGCGCTGGAACAGCCACTGTGACTCACGGAATTCGCACTTGCGGACAGCCATCTCCGCCCCAAGAGCGGTGAGCAGGGATATGGCCTCCAAAAAATATCACAAAACTGTTACTTAGAGTTTCGAACAGGAACGTGAAACTCTGAGTAACAGTTTTTGTGATATTTTTGGTGCTTTTTAATAAAGTATTTATACATGCATAAATACACATACTCATACATATTGTTATATTTCGGGAAGGTCATTTTTTTCTTGCCGAATAAACTCACGCATTGAATATTCGTACTTCACTTGTTTATTGTTGTTTTTTATTTTATGTCCATTGTCTGGAAACCATTCGTTGCACACCTGTGACCTCTTCATTGACCCTCCATTTAACGTCATCGCTTGAAGACGTCACAGGCGTGCGACGAAAGGCATCTAGAAAATGAACATAAAATAAGAACAACAATAAGCAAATCAAGAACGAATATCTATTGCGTGATTTTATTTGGCAAGAAAAAATTACCTTCCTGAAATACAACAATATATATATATATGTGTGTGTGGTGTGTGTGTGTGTGTGTGTGTGTGTGTGTGTGTGTG
>NC_068991.1:74344289-74344989 GCF_001194135.2 Octopus bimaculoides
ATTTTTAAGTCTGATGCTTATACTTTCGGTTTCTTTCGCCGAACAGTTAGATTGCGCGGACGTAAACAAACTCACACCGTTTGTCAAGCAAGAGTGGGGAACAAACACGAACACAGACACACACACACACATCCATCCATCTATGTGTGTGTGCGCGTGCGCGCGCGCGTATGACGGGCTTCCATCCAGTTGGCGTCTACCAAATACACTCTGAAAGCATTGAAAACAAATAAATGAATAACTATATAAATATATAAGTAAATATATTGATATGAATAACTATATAAGTATATAAATAAATATGTAGGTAGCTAACATTATGATAAACAGTATTGAAGTATGTCTCAGCGTGATAAACAGCATGTGAGAAGGGGTCTTTACCTATATTTCATGAAGTTATTTCATTATGAAATATGGTTAGCAACCCACACATAGCATTAGAAATGTCATTGGTGGTGGGCACTTCATGCTGTTATTGTTGTCGTCAACGTTGTCATCGTCGTAGTCGTCGTTATTGTAAAGTTCCTGGTCATTTGTGGATTGAACAGGCCTAGTATTAATTGAGCACTAGGGCCATGTAATCGCCTTAACCACTGCACTAAAAGTTGCTGGTCCCGTGCCAAGCTTAGAAAGAATAATTACATGAGAGAGAGAGAGAGAGAGAGAGAGAGAGAGAGAGAGAGAGAGAGAGAGAGAGAGA
>NC_068991.1:74348138-74352809 GCF_001194135.2 Octopus bimaculoides
GGGGAGGAGGGAGGAGGGAGGAGGGGGATGTTGTTTTAACTCATTCCTGGAAATCACATTCCATCAGTTAAACGTCATTAGCGATGCTTTGGACTGTTTGAATCTACTTGCTTCCCCCACTCCACTCCTGTGTCACGTCTAACGATGCACACACACTAACACACACACACACACACACACATGAACATACATACACACACACATACAGACATACACACACACATACAGACATACACACACACACACATACACACATACACACACATACACACACACACACAAACACACACATACACACATACGCATACATACAAGCACATACACACATACAGACATATACACACAAACACACACATACACACACATACACACACACACACAAAAACACACATACACACATACACATACGCACACACACACATACACACATACACACATATACACACAAACACACACACACACACACACACACACACACACACAAACAAACGTATGTACGTACTCTTACTCTCATACTCTTTTACACATTTCAGTCATTTGACTGCGGCCATGCTGGAGTACAGCGTCTAGTCGAAGAAATCGACCCAGGGACTAATATTTTGTAAGCCTAGTGCTTATTTTGCCGAACCGCTAAGTTTCGGTGACATAAACATAAAAACATCGGTTGTCAAACAATGGTACGGAGACAAACACAGACGCAAAGACACACACACATAAATATTTATACATACATACATACATACACACACACACACACACACACACACACACACACACACACACACATATATATATATATATATATATATATGTATGTATATATACACGACGGGCTTCTTTCAGCTTCCGTGTACCAAATCATAAAAGGTGCAGAAATGGCGTACTTCGAATTAATAAGGGGACGTAATCCGATGGTAGAGCGTGTTCACTGCAAGGTTTTGGTCGGCCTGAGTCCGTAGTAGGAAAAACTTACAGTGAGACTGGACCGAGACCTCATGGTTGCAATGTGAGCTTCTTACCCACACAGTCAAATATCTAGTTCTAACTGGAAAAAATGTGTCACCTATATAAATCAGTCAACCTGATTTAGTTTATAAGCGTAACAACAGTAGGTATCTATGTACACAATCTTGCGGTACCAATAAAATGTAGAGTAACCAATTGCTGGTGAAACGATAAGTATAAATAACACTGCATCAACCAGTCGGTCTCATTTTATTGTACACTATGAGATTTCATAAACATGACAGACGTTTACGTCCGTCTTATGTATCTTGAAAATTCCCTTTGTTTACGAGCGTAATGATGACTAAAATCTTTGAGTCTACCTCAGGGATGTCCTCAGTTTGGCGCACAGATGTTTTACTTAATTATTTTAAACTAAACACTTTGAAACTTTGTATACTGGTGGAATTTCTCACGCAGAACACGGTTTACTTTGAACATTTTTGACGGAATTTCGTATTTTAGAAGTTATTTCGTGCTAAAATTGTCGTATTTGGGTAATTTTAGCCAATCAACGACGTGCATTCAGTTGAAGAAAGCTACTGCAGTTTGCGATAGTAATCTAAGAGGAACAACTTCCGGGTCATCTCTACTAAATGTCACCACTCTGTTCTGTTTTATTTTTTGTTTACTGCTTGTGTTGCATATTACACGTTTTTTTTTGGTTCTCGCGTCGGAGGAACCAGTAAACATATAGAGCTACGGGTCCGCAGCTAGTTTTTTTGCTGTTGACGTGTTTCAAAATGTCATTTCAAAATGCCTTATTTTACGACTACGAGATGTATTGTTATTGTCATGGTTTTATCTTACTATAATCAACAACAAACATATTTCGTCAATATAAAAGTTTTTATTAGATTAAAAATAACATTATCAAAACATGAAGGTAAAACAAAACAAATATGCTTTGTTTTCAAACTTTTGTTAAAACAAAAATTAATTAAAAAATCTGTGCGCCAAATTGAACAGATCCTACCTCAGAGTAAACATTAGTATGGAAAATCAACACTGCTGGTTTGTTGGTTATTTACGTAAAAGTTGAAGAAATCTCGAATTCGTTTCATATGGTGTTTAAGCTAATAGAAAAAGAAAAAAAGGCACTAGAAATTCTAAGGGATGTTGTTAGTCATATGACCCCGATTTCATCTGACCCCGTTTCTACAGGCCAGGAGCTGCATCAACAACAGGCTTCCATCCGGCAGCAGTAGCAGCACGACCACCTGCAGTAACAGCAGCAGCACGACCACCATCACCACCACCACCACCCCCAGCCCCTGTTACGACATCTGTAATGATCAAAGAATCACAGACCCCATTCCGTAGCTTGCCAGGGTACCCAGATTGCGCTAGTCGTGGTGGTGGTGGTGGTGGTGGTGATAGTGGTGTGCGCTTCATTTCAGGGCTGCGCCGTACTAGATTTTTTCTTTCTTTAAATTTAGGTTGTTTACTAATTTAGAATTTTTATTTATTCATTTTTTTAAAAAGCCGATTGTATATCGTTCTAAATTACCAATTCTGTAAATTTGAACCGACTTACAGGAAATCCTTGTATGTATGCATACATGCACGCACGCACGCATACAGACATACATATATGTATAGTCACGCATACATATACGTATGTATGTATGAATGTATGTATGTATGTATGTGTGCGTGTGTGCGTTTGTGTGTGCGTGTGTGCCTGTGTGTGTGTGCACATATAGACAAGTTTTGAAAAAAAATTTCCTTTTTAGGCTAATTTCTAACAGTTTTTGGAAAATTTTGTGCTATTTCTATTCTAAAAATTGATCTGGCAGTCCTGCCTACCACACTCGAATCTGAAAACTCCTCAGCTCAAAGTGAAAAAATTAAAAGAATTCCAGTCTCCAACAAAATGCCGATATAATACAAAAGACATTTGGATATCTGATTACTGTGAACTCATTAAGAATGATCATTATGTAACAACACACCACCGCCTTCTGAACTGAAAGGTACGCAACATCTCCAGATTAAACTGCCTAAGGCATTCACCCCAAACACTGATCAAAATACACTCTCCATAATTTTGATCCTGAATATTGAATTTAAACGCAACCTGCGTACCTTGTACCGTCCGAAACAGTGTTAAATTTCTCTTTTCACCGAGAAACCTTTCCAGTGATAGAAATAGGTTTTAGGAAAAAGATTCTATAAAAGGCCATTGCTTTAGATCAACACTGATTAATCATTCATCAATTTCATCAATCCACCAGTCCTGTCAGTATCAATACTTGGGCGTTGTGTGTCCTTAATCTTTATAGCTAACCTGATAAAACTGTGAAAATGAACCGTACCTCTTCGTTAACCACGCTTTCTGCACCGATAACATCGGCAAAAGAAAGTAATGCAGCCGCGGCTAATTTGAATGAAGACCTTTTCTAGCCTGAAGCCCAGAGCAGACGATCGGCAAGCAAAATTTCAACTATGAAAATATAAGGCTATGATTTTATCAAGGAAAAGAAGAAGCTCATCAAACTGTACACTGCACTCTGGTGAAGACTACCTTTGATGAAGCGGTTGAGGTTGTGACTGCAACTGTAGCTAGCATAACTGTTCAGGTTTGGTCGGTAGGAAATATTACAGAAAGGCTGAACAAGAAAGGAAGAGCCACTGTTTAAAAATCCTAAACAATATGGAGTACTTCTGTGCATGTTAAACAACCGTTTCAGAAAACATTACAACTCATTGAATCTCAAAGAAAAATCTTTGTCAATAAAGTTGACAGGAACGATGTTACTGAATAAATAAAATTTAAAAAAACAGCTCTTTATCAACAGATGCCAACAAAAGAGACGAGTTTCTGCAGCGACGGTGTTCTACAGGGCGCACAAATTGTATTTCACGGACGTTTGAAATCTCATCGGAGATCGGAGTAGGTCTAGCGATGCTATGTGGAAGACACCATTTTATACGACTGGCTGGATTCATACCTGCATACAGCCTTTCAATTCTTGACGCCAAGCATACACTCCGAATAAGAATTTTCTGTATTCGATTTTGAGAATCTGACACGAATTTCCAGAAACTGCCACAATAACCATCGTGGCTTGTGGGATACAGGCTTTGAAAGGATGACTACAGAAACACCTTTTGTCATTCTCACCTGAAATTCAGAAACTCACCGATAGTTTCACATTGGAAGCTTACAATCGAAGATGATATTGCTTTCCAAGACGAAATGCTTATTCTACCACAGAAATAATTGCATGATATAATTCAACGCAGACAATAAATAGAGGAACACATATGCGTTCTCTCTCCCTCTCTCTCTCTCTCTCTTCCCTACTCTTTGTGTGTACGTGTGTGTGTGTGTTAAACAAGGAAGCAATATGTATTTTAAGAGGAAAAAAACTGAATATTTATGTCTTGATATACGTACAATCGTTCATGTACACAATTTCACACAGGGACACATATTTTACAAGCGCGCGCATACGCGTACACACACACAAGCACAAACACACACACACATACACACACATACACACACGCACACACACGCACACACGCACGCATATACACACACACTGTCTCTGACACACATATACAAAGATAGATAGATAGATAGATAGATAGATAGATAGATAGATAGATAAATAGATAAATAGATAGATAGATAAAGGTTGAGGAAGCAGTTTCAGT
>NC_068991.1:74354490-74356660 GCF_001194135.2 Octopus bimaculoides
ATCTGGGTCAATATTTGTTTTTATTTAACCCCAGGTCAGACATTTCATCCAGCAGGCCTGCGATCAAAAGCATTCACCCACATGACTATCTCCTCATTTCCTTTTCAAGAATAGTGTAACCGACCGAGGACCACGCTGTCTACTCTCTCTCTCTCTCTCTCTCTCTGACTTTTTAAGTATGAGAAGTATTACTTGGAAGAAATTGGCTGCTATTTCTAGCATACTGAGTAACCACGTCAACGCCTCCTTCTTCCCCTGACTGATTCATCGTACATCTTGGAAGCACACATTCTTAACTATTATTAAGAAGTACCAGGCGTTTCCGTGAAAAGAACAGCTTCTTTTCCAGGGCGATTACTATCTTTCATCTTTATGCTTAACGCTATGGAACTGAAGCCAGCCAGCAGTCTGTTGGACTATCACTCCAGGTCTTCGGAAACATCTTAACAGTTTACCAGTATTTCATATTTTATTCAAATTTTAGGTTAGATAGCTTGTTGTTGTTGTTGTTGTTGGCACTCCGTCGCCTACAACGTCGAGAGTTCCAGTTGATCCGTTCAACGGAACAGCCTGCTCGTGAAATTAACGTGCAAGTCTCTGAGCACACCACAGACACGTGTACCCTTAACGTAGTTCTCGGGCAGATTCAGCGTGACACAGTGTGACAAGGCTGACCCTTTGAATACAGGCATAACTGAAACAGGAAGTAAGAGTGAGAGAAAGTTGTGGTGGAAGAGTACAGCAGGGTTCGCCACCATCTCCTGCCGGAGCCTCGTGGAGCTTTAGGTGTTTTCGCTCAATGAACACTCACAACGCCCGGTCTGGGAATCGAAATCGCGATCCTATGACCACGAGTCCGCTGCCTTAACCAGTGGGCCATTGCGCCTCCACCTGTTAGATAGGATACCTTGCGATATCTGTGTCAACTTTGCGTTGTTATGGCAACGTCTGCGACGGTACTGGATCCATTGGTAGCGTGGAGAGAGGAGACATGCATAGGCAACGGATTTTTCTGTTTTTTTTTTTTGTCTGCTTGGTTGCACATTGTCAAATTTGGAGTATAGATGTAATTTTCCAGGTTGAATCTCAGGGCCTAATTCACTTGCTCCAGAAAATATTTTCAAAGAGTACAGAATTTTAAAGTTTGATCATTTGTACTCAGTCAGAAAACAGAATATGGAAGCTGTCATTTTGTACGTGACTGCAATCGCAAGACAACAAAATAATATCAACATGGCGACGATAGCACGTGTTTTAAGCGTTTAGTAAGCGAAAAATGACCAAACAACGAGTAAACAACGCATATTTTGTAGTTTTAAGAATTCAACATGCATTTAATGCGAACAACAACAACAACAACACATTTTGTAGTTTTAAGAGCAGAAAAAAATTCAAGCTTCACACACACACGCACATATATGCACATGCACGTGCACTAACACACATACAAACACATACACACACACTAACAGAGAGAGAGAGGTGGGGCAGAAATGAAAAATATGTTGCTCAACTCGCTCATATGAACGGAAATACATGGACGACCTTGACTATATATCTATCTTAATGAAATGAAACAAACTTTTCTACAATGCCACATGGTAGGATCGAACATGTGACATTCATGAGTGCAAAAGCAGTAAACCGATGTATTGAACAGATGTATTGAACAGTACAGTACAAAATGTAAAAAAGAAATAAGAAAAAAAAACGTAAACAGCTCAATATGTCACGCAGTAGCATCGAACCTAGAACCTCGAGACTGCAGAAGCAGGAAATCAGGAAAGACATATCGAACAATGTAGACCGAGGTATAATACATAAATAAATAATGAATATGGAGGCGCAATGGCCTAGTGGTTAAGGCAGCGGATTCGCGGTCGTAGGATCGCGGTTTCGCCTCCCAGACCGGGCGTTGTGAGTGTTTATTGAGCGAAAACACCTAAAGCCCCACGAGGCTCCGGCAGGGGATGGTGGCGAACCCTGCTGGGATATTTATGGTTTGACGGCCAACATTTTTTTATGTAGTGTTTTTGGTACCGAAACACTTTCAAACTTCGAATACTTGTATATTTTGTGTTATAGAACAAATAAAAAATGTTGTATTCGAAGTTATTTCATGTAAAAAATTGTCGTATTTCGGTAATTTCAACCAATCACTGACGTCTAT
>NC_068991.1:74357101-74361084 GCF_001194135.2 Octopus bimaculoides
AGAAATACGACAACTTTAACATGAAATAACTTATTAAGAAGTAATGTTTGTTAAGAAAGCTAAGAGAAAAAGATGTTTTATATGACACATTCTACCAGTATCCCGAGTTTGAAAGTGTTTCGTTAAGAAAACAAGTGTTGGCCGTCAAACCATGAAGATCCCCCTGCTATACTCTTTCACCACAACTTTCTCTCACTCTTTCTTCCTGTTTCTGTTGTACCTGTAATTCAAAGGGGCCAGCCTTGTCACTCTCTGTGTCATGCTGAATATCCCCGAGAACTACGTTAAGGGTACACGTGCCTGTGGAGTGCTCAGCCACTTGCACGTTAATTTGACGAGCAGGCTGTTCCGTTGATCGGATCAACTGGAACCCTCGTCGTCTTAACCGACGGAGTGCCACGGAATAATAAATAAACATAGTTCCAGCTTGCAGCGTGTTTTTCATGAAAAGGTCTCCTCAATCAGGACGCTCCTACGGTTAAACAACAGTGACGGCGACGACAACAACAACAACAACAACAACAACACCAACGATAGCATCTACAGCTGCTACTAGAATGACAACAAGAGCAGTAAAATATGAAGCTTGTAAATAAATTTACATTGTAACCTTTCTTGATAAACAATTTCAAATTGTAACCTTTTAATATGATTTTTAGCTGGCAGAATCGTTAGCAGACCGGGAAAAATGCTTAGCGGTATTTCGCCCGTCTATACGTTCTGAGTTCAAATCCCGCTTTGGTCGACTTTGCCTTGCATCCTTTCGGGGTTGATAAAATGAGTACCAGTTATACACTGCGATCGATATAATCGTCTTACGTCCTCACACGAGCTTGTTAGCCTTGTGTCAAAGTTTTAAACCAATGTCTATAATTTTTAATCCGTGTACATCTTATAAACTCAAATAACAATAAGCTGATGATGTAGCCGCTAGGCCTGGAATTTTGGGAGTGGGGCCTAGTCGATTACATCGACCCCAGTGCCCAAGGGATGCTTATTTTATCAGGCGCGAAAGGATGAAAGGCAAAGTTGACCTCGGTGGAATTTGAACTCAGAACGTAAAGCCGGATGAAATGCCGCTCAGCATTTTGTCTGGCGTGCTAACGATTCTGCCAGCTCACCGCATTCAATGCATATAAGTTTCAATCCGTATACGTTTTAGAATTCAAATAATAATAGCAATGATAATAAAATAAAACAAAAAGTTTGGTTCAATGTCCACAAAATAAAAATCTAGCTTCAGTAACATTTGCTAAGCGACATTGTTGCAAAATGATCGCCATTGTTCTTTTATCCGGAAACTTTGAAATATTGTTTGACAACAAACCGTTGTTTATTATTAAAAACGAACGTTATTTAAAGTTTAAAAGTAAAGTTGACATTATGTGTTATATATACACACGAGTGTAATATAACACGTATGAATGAATATGATACATGTATAATACAAACTCACAATAAAAATGCAAATCCAAAACCGGGAGAGGCAAAAATGGAAAACGAGGAACAGAGAAAGGAAAACAAAGAAAAAAGCAAACAAGCCAAAAAAAAACCCAAAACAATATGAAAGCATAAAGGAAAGAAGCAACAGGTGTGTGGATATATCTGTAATGACACACACACACACAGAGTCGAAGTTGAAGTGTTATTTTATATTCAAATAACATAACACATGTTTTCTATAGCGAAAACATTGTCCAAATCTGGGATGTTGACATAAATACAAGCAAGAGAATGGACACATTTTTTTTTCTTTTTCTTTTTTTTTTATTCTGTAACCTTTTAACTTGTTTTAGTCATTAGACTGTGGTCATGCTGGGCACTTGCTAGTTGGGTTTTTGTCCATCAAATCAACCCCAGTATTTCTTTTTTTTAAAATTCTGGTACGCGTTCTATCAGCATCATTATTATATAGGGGCGTAAGCAAACCAACATCGGTTGTCAAACGGTATTGAAGGAGCACATATACAAACATACTCACACACACAAATACACACAAATACACACATACATACATTCATACATACATATATTCATACATACACACACGTACGCACATACATAATAATGCAATCATACATACATACATTCATACATACATACACACACATACATGCACACATGCACACAAATACATACATACACACACGCATATACATACATACATACATACATACATATTCATAAACAACAACTCAAGGAATATTGTGATGGAATATTCTCATCAAAATTTCTGTCAAATGTGAACATAACATGTCAGATATTGTTGATTGAGACAGAGGGGTAACGGTATGCAACATCATAGAGGTCAGCTGCCCTGCAGATATAACTCTTTGAAAATCAAGGAAAAAGAGGATATCAATGAACAATTGCTTCGGAACCCCTAGGTTCTATATCCAGACTATGAATTCATATTTATACCAATAATAATTGGAGTACAAGGTTTTGTTAGTAAATGCTTAAAGGAGAATCTGGATAAACTGGAATTTTCAGAAAGAGAAAATGACCGGTTGATTCGTACATTGAATCTGTGAGTGGAAGAGTAAAAATATGCAAGACTTTTCTCAAGTTCCAAATGTGGATTTGTCTGTGTTAACTACATCCCAAAGATGGAGCCTTGTATCTTTCTTGGAAACCAGTTCCCTCCTCAGTGGAAGATTTATAATAATTTTAAAAAATAGAAGAGACACACATACAAACACATACACACATACAAACATATACATACATGCATACATGCATACATACATACATACATACATACATACATACACACATGCATACAAACACGTGCATACATACATGCATACATACATGCATACATACATACACACATACAAACGCATACATCCATACGCACATGCATACATACGTATATACATTAATACATACATACATGCATACGTGTATGTGTGTGTGTGTATGACATGTTTCCGTATATCAAATTCAATCACAAGACTTTAGTCACTTCCCCCACCCCGACAGGTGTTTACATGAGGAGACACATACCCAAGATGCTGCGAAGTGAAACGGAACTGGAGACCTCGGGGTTTCAAAGTGAACTGCTTGAATACACGGCATACCACATACCACCACACGCATAAACACAAAAATGCTCCACCAGCCCGACTGAACTTACATGCTTGGCAATAGCGAATTCGTCGCCCGGATTAAGATAGCCATTTGGCCATTGCGCCTTTGGTGATGTCTTCTCTGCTGCAAATCCTTGAATCTGAAATGATGGAAATTGTATAGAGATGGCCATCAGGTGGATTGGACCCGTGATTCAAAAGGTACTGCTTCGTCACAATCTGTGTCACGCTCATTCTACCTGAGAATTACATTATGGGTACACGTGTCTGTGGAATACTCAGTCACCTACACGTTAATTCAGGAGCAGATAATACAGTTGATCAAACAATGGAATTGTCATCGTCAAACGACGCAGATCTTATCACCATAAAAACTCCACTAATCCTTTTCTTCCTTGGCTATCGCCGAGCAAACACGCGAACTTACTTCGTCCCGGCTTTCAGTTCGTGCCTCACAGCGTTCATATACACATAATTTTTCACGCCTGGCCGCATAGCCTTTTCCGTTTGTTTTCTGTCTTGTTTTCTTTTCCGTTTGTTTTCCTGTCTTGTTTTTTGTCCGCCACTACATTCCTCCATAGCACAGGTTTAATTTGTATATACAAATTTAATTTGAGGTCCATGGAAAGAGCCGTTTTAACGATGCGTCCTGCCCAACTCTTCGAAACGACTGTGTTAAAATGGGGGTAACTGATGAAGGAAAATGTCTCTATGTGGCTTGTGTGTTTTCTATACCTTGGTTATTACTATTTTCTTGTCTACGTTTTGTTTGCAATGTCCTGTACCCAGATATGCACCTATATATACAGGTAGACGTAGATATGCACATACCTGTACGTATATATGCATATACTCATTTATTATTTGTTTTATATATATATATATATATAT
>NC_068991.1:74361416-74365455 GCF_001194135.2 Octopus bimaculoides
AGCGGTGCTATCAAGTTTGGAATGGCCTGGGTCAACAATAGTCAAAAGCTTTCCAAGTTCTCTATCTGTCTGTTTGTCTGTCAATCTATCTATCTATCTATCTATCTATCTATCTATCTATCTATCTATCTATCTATCTATCTATCTATCTACCTATCTGTCTACGTCTACCTGCCTGCCTGCCTGCCTACCTACCTACCTACCTACCTCTCTCTCTCTCTCTCTCTCTCTCTCTCTCTCTCTCTCTCTCTCTCTCTCTCTCTCTCTCTCTCTCTCTCTCTCTCTATCTATCTATCTATCTATATACCTGCGTGCGTATGTATGTATGTATGTATGTATGTATGTATGTATGTATGTACGTACGTATGTATGTCTCTTCTATCCCCATCACCGCTTGACACCCGCTTTAGGATTGTCTACGTTCCCGTAACTTAGCGGTTCGGCAGAAATAACCGGTAGAATGATTACCAGGCTTTAAAAAAGTACTGGAGTCGATTCTTTCAATTAAAAATTCTTCAAAGTGGTGCTCCAGCATGGCCGCTGTCTAATAAATGAAACAACTAAAAAATAATGTGGTAGATGGAAACTGAAAGAAGCCCGTTGTATATATATATATATATGTGTGTGTATTTATGTGTGTCTTTGTGTTTGTATTTTTGCTCCCCTCCCCATCATGTCACAACCGATGTTGGTGTGTTTACGTCCCCATTAACTAGCGGTTCGGCACAAAAGATCGATAGAATAATTGTCAGGCTTACGAAGAATAAGTCCTGGGGTCGATTTCTTCGACCGAAGAGGCATTGCTCCAGTATGGCCGCAGTCACGTAACTGAAACAAGTAAAAGAGTAAAAAGAGATATAAACACTGATTTTAGATACAAGAACAATGAGGGAGAAAGAGAGACACACACACACACACAGGCATACACGCACACAGACATAAACACACACACAATTAGAGTTGATTTACATATTTAAACTACCACTTAAACAAGCCTACAGGACAGAGTGTCTTTTTCTCTTTTTGATATTTTAATATTAAAGTGATTATGTTTTGATACAGATTAATTCTGCTGCAGGATTGGCCTTAAAACCTTCCTACTTAAAAAAAAAAATATATATATTTTCATCTCTTCTAAGGTGTGTGTGTGTGTGTGTGTGTGTGTGTGTGTGTGTTTTGGGAAAAGTGTATAAGTATATTGACAATAAACAGGCAAATGAACATGGTGTTGTAAATCCGGAAATGAAGTGGTTGCTTCCGGTATCTATCAACAGCTTTGACAATACTGCTAATTCTCTTATTGTTTTCTGACTTAAGTATTTTCCTTTGTGTTTAAATAAGGATTGATTGAATCTGCTTAACAGGAACAGCGAGATGAATTTGGTAATGAAGTAAACTACCACCCGGATGTATTTCATTGGCAGAATCGTTAGAACGTCAGACACAATGTTTTTGCAACATTACTTCCGGTTCATTACGATCTAAGTTCAAATTCATCTCGCCGAGATGAATTTGGCTTTTAATCTTTTCGGGGGCGGTCGATAAAATAAAGTATCAGTCAAGTATCGGAGCCGATGGTATCGTCTGTCTTACACCCCTTCAAATTTGCTGCTCTTTTACTTCAGTCAGAAATTACTATTCTCCGGATCTAAGGCAGCGAGCTGGCAGAATCGTTAGCACGCCGGGCAAAATGCTTAGCGACATTTCGTCCGTCATTACATTCTGAGTTCAAATTCTTTCGAGGTCGACTTTGCTTTTCATACTTTCAGGGTCGATAAATTAAGTACCAGTAAAACATTGGGGGTCGATATAATCGACTTATCCTTGCCCACCAAATGGCTGCCCTTGTGCCTCAATCAGAAATTATTATTCTCCGGCTCTTTATGTTTCGAGTTCAAATCCTAACAAGGCCGACTTTGCCTCTCATCTTTTCGGCATCGTTGAAAAAATTATGAATCCAAGTTAACGAATCAGCGGAACTGTAAAATCGTTGGATTGGATGCCTTGCGGTATTTGTTTCAGCTCTTCGCTTTCTGAATTCAAATCCTGTCATGGTCTACTTGGATACTCGTCTTCCGGGTTAACACCACCAACGGGGATCCCACCGCTCGAGGAATCTTCTCTATTGGAAGCACTTGGGTCAGATGTCCAGTTTGAGGATGTATTCCTTTCCCCTTCTCACCAGTATCGTGGAAAACCCTTAAACCTTTTACAGCAGACAATTTAAAGAGTTACAGACACTGCTCTCTCTCCCTCCTAACAAAAGAAAATATGAAAATAAAAATAAATGGCACATATTACAAGAAAGATTTTGAACAGAGTGGCAAAAAAAAAAAAAACTCATGTGGGAAATTAAATGTAGAAGAATATACAATGTATGGGTCTCATGTGGAAGACAGTAACTTAGGACTTGTTAGGGAACCCTATAAATCCCAGAATACACGGGCTATTAAAAACAAGTGCTGTCTTCTCGTTGTGATCTCTGGTTTACAGTTGTATATTCAGAGGTTATACAACTGTAAACCAGAGATCACATTTAATTTCCGGCAGATTATATTCACAATATTCACACATCGTTTGACAAATTTATTGAGGGCCAGCATTTCTTTCTCCACCTGAGTCATCTTCTTCAAGCGGTACTTGAAGAAGTCGATGAGGCTTTCATCGAAAAAAAAATAATAATAATAAATATTCTGTTTACATTCTCTGTTTTTGTGGAGGCGCGTGGCTTAGTGGTTAGGGTGTTGGACTCATAACCATAAGGTTGTAGTTTCGATTCCTGGACCTGGCGATGTGCTGTGTTCTTGAGCAAGACACTTCATTCCACTCGGCTGGCAAAAATGAGTAACTCTGTAACAAACTGGCGTCCTGCCCATCCAGGGAAGAATACATTTGCCAGAGAAACCGGGACACCAGGAAACCGGTCCTGTTCTTCTTACTGAGTAATGTGAACTAACCTACTCCTTTCAGACTTGTCTACCACACAACCTCACTGGCCTAACTGACTTTCCTTGCTCAAAGAAGGTGGCTCTGCACTTTTTCCGAATTAAATATGCTGACAGCCATTAAAAGCTGTTCGAAATGTACCTCACGTGACCCTCCTTATACATCGAGGTACGGACCATTTCGATACCTGAGATTTGCAACAACATTAGGTTCCGAGCAGAATGGCCCTCAATGCACATAATTCCTGCAGGAGTGCCTGAAGTATCGAAGCGTCCAGGGACGATGAGAGACGGTTCAGCCTTGACGAAACGATCGTACGTATTCGAAAAGAATAACGGTCACCATAATCTGTTTTTAATTTAGGGAAACAGCTTGCGGTGTTTGAGGTGAAGGGGTTAGTTGGTTCCAGTGGGCTTTATTTTATCAACTGTCACTACTACTACTACTACTACTACTACTACTACTACTACTATTACTAGTAGTAGTAGTAGTAGTAGTAGTCTGCTTTCCTACAACCTCCGGCTTTTTGACGACATGGCTGAGTAAATCACTGAGTAAAAATAAATAAATAAAAAATAAAAAAGAGAGAAATGAGAAAAGAAGAAAAAAAAAAAAAGAGAAGAATCTCCGTAAATTTTCGCCGTGAAAATCCATTATTTCACTTGAAGAAAATCACATAAGAAAAACATCCTGTTGTTTGAGAACATTATTATAGTTTTTGCTGACGCATTTACTCAGAGGATTGTAGCCAATCACGTGATCGAACAGAAAACATCTATTGTTATGTTGCTGGGAGCAGTAAAAGAAAACAAAACTGGTTCTTGTTCCTGGATGTTGTTTATGCCCTGTGTTCCTGCTAAAAGCTCGATTCCATTATATGCCAGGTCACCGTCACCGCCGCCGTCGTCGTTGTTTTCGTTGATTTAAACTGAGATCAACCGCGACCAATGTCATTCTTGGTGTGTGACCATTCTGTTTTTTTTAATGGGTTCCGTACTTTTAATGGGTTTAAAACTCGTGTAGAAGTAAACTCGAGAGTGCTTGCATGTGTATGTGTGTGTGTGTGTGTGTGTGTGTGTGTGTGTGTGTGTGT
>NC_068991.1:74365733-74367049 GCF_001194135.2 Octopus bimaculoides
ACACACACACACACACATACACACACATACAAACGCCCGCACACGTTGAGGCACAGTCAGCCCCAAACCGTACGGAGGACCCTATGAAAGGGACAATAAAATTTGCTTCATTTAAAAGCCTTCTCTTCGTATGAATTTTAACCCTTGAGCATTCAGATTGCTCTGTCAACTGTAACGTTTCTTTATTACCTCCACCCACTTTAGCGAAGGCGGAGGTATTGTTTTCGGTTGCGTTTGTTTGTCCGCGGACAAGATATCTCAAGAACTGCTGGATAGATTCCGATGAAACTTTCAGGGATGTTTGGCCTCATGACTGGCATGAACTGTTTAGATTTTGGGATCGATCCGGTACCGGACAAGGGTTCTGGATTTTTTGTTATATTTACTTTACATGATTACGATCTTACGTTAACTTTCAAGTCTTTTTCAATTATCTCCCTTTAGACTGTAAGTATTTTGAATGGTGAATTTGTTAACTTTGGCTTGTATTAGATAAGGATAAACTATTTATTACTGTTACTAAATTTTCTACAGCCACCTTCACATTCTATGACTACCATTAGTATCGATCAGGTACCGGACAAGGATTCTGGATTATTTTTCCAGTTTTTTTTCCTTAAATTTTGAGAGCGGTCGGGTTCATTTTTAGTATTGTCGTTTGTGAGAGCAGTCGAATTTATTTCAGATATTCTCATCTTAAAAATCATCTCCAGCTAATCGTTGAGAGGACGTTGGGGTTGCCTTGGCAGAAGATTGTGCCCTCTGAGAGCTCTTGCTCACATTGTTTTGAATACATTGTCTCACAGCTTCGAGATTTTGAGTGTTAATTTTTAAAATAACATTGTAGAGTTTTTCTGAGAAGCCAGATCTGTCCGAATTGAATACTAAAAGGTTAACCATGACGCTTTAAAATGGAGATTATTATACTAGTCCTGAGGGGTTAAACGTAAGCCAGTAAGGCTAACCGGAAGAGCTAAAACCTTGGATTTGAAGTTTTGTCGGTCATTTACACCATCAAAGGACAGCCATATTGCGACTAAAGAAAAAAAAAAGCTAATTAAGAACAATCGATAATTAGACAGTTTCTGACATTTATCTGGAATGACTAATTAGCAAGACGGAAGCGTATG
Source organism: Octopus bimaculoides (assembly GCF_001194135.2). NCBI lineage: Eukaryota > Metazoa > Mollusca > Cephalopoda > Octopoda > Octopodidae > Octopus > Octopus bimaculoides. Next base: position 74,366,864 of record NC_068991.1, read on the forward strand.
GCGACAGGGCCTTGGTGTATAGCTGAGTGGTATTCGTTTGTTTTGTTGTTGTTGTTGTTATCTTTTGTCTTAGGAACAGTTGTATGACACCACTATCGACTGAGTCACGCGAACAACAATAATGTGATATGTGTGTGTGTGTGTGTGTGTGTGTGTGTGTGTGTGTGTGTATATGTGTATGTGTAT
>NC_068991.1:74368842-74370817 GCF_001194135.2 Octopus bimaculoides
GTATGTATGTATATATGTATGTATGGATGTATGTATGCGTACATGCCCGCATGTATGTATGTATGTATGTATGTATGTATGTATGTATGTATGTATGTATGTATGTGTGTCCTTGTGTTTGCGTTTGTCCCTTCCATTGTTTGATAGCCGGTGTTAGTTTATTTATGCTCCTGTAACCTAGCGGTTCGGTAAAAGAGTCTGACAGGATACGTACCTTAAAATTTGAAAACAAATATGAGTGCTTAGGATAAACTCATGAAAATGCTATGCACAGGCAAAAGCTTAAAAAGGATTAAGGCGGCTTAGAAGCAGAATCGTTAGCAAGCCGGGCAAAATGTTTCGTGGCAATTCTTCCGTTCCGGTTCTTTAATTGCCGAGTTCAAAACCTGTGAGGTCGACTCTGCCTTCATCCTCTCGAAGGTGATGCAATAAACATCAGCTACGCACTGGCATTGATGTACTCGACTTAGCCGTCTCCCTCTAAAATTACTGGTATTGTGCCAAAATTAGAAAGAATTATACGCCATTATTTTAGCCTACTTTTTGCATAGCTATACAATTCACAGCAAACGCGAGGTTCGATTGCTGTTTGTGGTGATACATCCTTTTGAAGGTATATTGGCAGAGTTCTTAGAACATTGAGAAAAGTGCTTTGTAATATTTCCTCTAGTTCTTTACATTCTGCGTTCAAATCCAACAGGAACTGTCGAAATAATTAATTGTTCTCATTCCTAAAATTTCTAGCTTTGCGCTTGTGCTAGAAACAGCTTTACGGGTGGTGAGCTGATAGACACTGGCATAAGTAGAATATGAGCCAGCCGGGGTAGCCCTTAACTTTACTGCCATCCGCTTCCTCACACCTTATTCAAAGTTATACAGGTGACCCAAAAGTGCCGTTCACATCGTGCCCCATCCTTGTGCATTCCATTTGGTTTGTGGTAAGGTCTGTATGAAAAGGTACCAAATTCGAGCGTTATATCTGATAACGCTTGTTCGACACCTCATTGACCTTCTCCACTCTATTGACATGATCCGGAGGTAAGTTGAGGCAAGATGCCATCGCCAACTTTGGAAGAAAGAAGTAAAGGAAGGAATGTTTTTCCCAAGACACATGAAAAAAAAAAAAAAAAAAAAAAAAAAAAAAAAAAGAAGCCCGCATATTTCATGCTAAACTTAAACGAATTGTTGGAAAAGGCAAGCGCCAGTGAAGTGAATGGGAGAAGTTTGATCTGCGATATCTGCGGACGAAAATGTTTATAAAGAGCTGGGTTCGTTACATTAATTACCAGCAGAGCCCCAAGTGTGAAGTATTTAGAATTTATATCTGAGTGCAAAATGTTCTTAATGGTCAGCGATGGTCTTCCTCGGTAACCAGTGGCTATCCATCATGTATGTATGTATGTATGTATGTATGTATGTGTGTGTGTGTGTATGTATGTACTTATATACGTATAAAACTAGCAGCAAACAGCGTGATACAGGAGTGTCGACTGCTCATTAACATATCACCTCAGACATCTATCAATGGGCTATAACAAGTCTTTTTTCTCATACCACTCAGATCATATGTATATACACCTTCCTAATCAGCTAGCTAGAGAGTCAGATTATTGGCTATCTTATATCATTATGAAAATTTATTAGTTAAAAAAACTACAAATAAAACCCCATTTAAAACTCACTTCACATTACTCTTTCTAGCAACAAAATCTATCATACGAAGGGAAGTAAATCTAACATTTCTTAAAGTTTTAGTTATCTCCCTTTATCGATTTCAGTAAAATGTATAAAACAAACTGAACGTTATTTTATTTTTTTTTCCCCGTCTTCCTTCTCGGTGCAGTAAAGATGTTTTCAAATGCCTCATTAGTGTTTTTATACGATTATAACAACTGCACGAAATGAATGGTGGCGGAGTGGGGGGGACAAGCACAGACAGACAGACAGACAGACAGACAGACAGACACACACACAC
>NC_068991.1:74371187-74373952 GCF_001194135.2 Octopus bimaculoides
GATTAACTGAACAATCAAACATATAAATCATTTATACGTCAGAGGTTATCGTCTGCTTAAATTGTCTCCCTTTATTTATTTTTTTGTAAATGGCCGATGTTGACTTTTAAAATATTTTGTTTATCATAGATTATCGTTGTTGAAAATAAGATATTTCACGAGTTTTCTAATTCTAAACAGAATTTTTATTATTCACGTAGATTATCATTTATAAGGAATTGAGAAATCTATCTATGTGTCTGCTGCCTGCCTGCCTATCTGCGTGTCTGTCTATCTGTCTCTTTCTCTGTCTCTGTCTGTCTGTCTGTCTGTCTGCCTCTCTCTCTCTCTCTCTCTCTCTCTCTCTCTCTCTCTCTCTCTCTCTCTCTCTCTCTCTCTCTCTCCCTGATTTATAACTCGGTGAGCTGACAGAATCGTTACCGTGCCGGACAAACTGCATAGCGGAATTTTCTAGCGGTTCGGCAAAAGAGACCGCTAGAATAAGTACTAGGCTTAGAAAGAATGAGTCCTGGAGTCGATTTTTTCATCTAAAGGCGGTGCTCCAGCATGGCCACAGTCAAATGACTGAAACAAATAAAAAATGTAGAAGAGTAATTAAAATAACGCTTTAATCCAAGGTAAATAACTCTTCCGAGTTTGTGTCACTTGTACTAGAGTTATTTCCCTTTGACTGCAAATGTTTTATTTATACATTTCTTTTTTTTACTTACAACGGTGCTGTTTGATAAAGAAATCCTGTTATTTATGCTCAATTATTTGCTGAAATTTTAAGCTAGATCTCAAATTGGGAATGGAGAATGCTTTCCGTATAGGTGGAAACAAAAGGTCGTGGTAGCGTGGTTAAGAACTTCTTGATTTTGGGTTCAGTCCCACTACGCGGCACCGTAGGCTAACCATTTCCTGGCGAGTGAATTTGGTAGATGGAAACTGTCGTCTAACTGACTGTTTGTTTATTTTATTTCATTTGTTAATTAATTAATTAATTAATTAATATATTTATTTATATATTTCAGTCTTTAGACTGGCTGTGCAGGGCACCACGCCGAAAGATTTTTAGTCGAACAAATCGCCCCTGTTCATTAGCTGTATAGTAAGAAGGTTGCTTCCCGACCACATGGTTCTGGGTTCAGTCCCACTGTGTGGCACCTTGGGAAAGTGTCTCCTACTTTAGCCTCGGATAAACCAAAACGGAAACTGACAGAATCCCGTCGTATATATATATATATATATATATATATATACACATATATATAAAGGATCCAATAGAATAAGTACTAGGCTTACATAGAATAATTTCTGGGGTCGATTTGTTTGACTCAAGGTGGTGCTCCAGCATGGCCGCAGTCAAATGATTGAAACAAGTAAAATAATGAAACATTATTTACATTATTTACAATTGACGGATATTTGTCCTCATCCTGTTTGTTGTTAACGCAACGTTTCGGCTGATGTACTCTCCAGCCTTCATCAGGTGTCTTGGGGAAATTTCGAACCTGAGTTCTCCTTCTTAAGGTATTTTTCAGACGTTTCATGTCATGGATCGATTATCGTAAGGCGTACGAAATGATCCCACCGTCGCGAGAGGTTATGAAACAGACAGAAGTACTTGGGGGTTTTGGAAATGGACAAATTGCGGGAGAAAGAAATGAGAGAAAAATTTAAGGTGGAGTACTTGCTCAGACTGAGACTCATCCTTAAGTCGAAATTAAACGGACGGAATAAGATCGAAGCTATAAACAACTGGCAGTTTCACTCCTTAGATATGGAGCAGGGGTAATCGCATGGACAGTAGACGAACTAAACAGCTTAGACAGAAAGACAAGGAAGTTGCTGACTAGATATGGGACACTCCACCCATAGGTAACACAGACAGACTGTATGTACCAAGGAAAAGAGGAGGAAGAGAACTAATTGAATGCGAACACAGCATTAGAGCAGAAGAAATCAACATAACATGGTGTGTAAAAAATGCTACAGAACTGCTATTATAACAAGTAAGAAGGTAAGGCTTGTGTAGGATGGAAGATTGCAAAGATAAAGCACTATACAAGGAATTGAAAACGAATGAAACTGAAAATAGGCGGGTAAAGAAAAGAATGCATGGACAATTTTCATAGAGATGTTGAAGATAAGACAGACGTAGAAAAAAGATGGCTGTGGATGACTAAAAGTGATTTAAAACCGTAAACGAAGGCTCTAATCTGTGCTGCCCAAGAGCAAGCACTATGGACAAACTACATAAAATACAGAGTAGACAACACATCAGAAAGTGATAAGTGCAGAATCTGTGGACAAAATGGTGAAACCGTACGGTATATTACCAGCCAATGTACGCCACTAGCTCAGAAGGAATATAAGATACGCCACAACAATATAGCCAGGCTTGTTCATTGAACACTTTGCAACAAGTATGGACTTGACAGAGCAAAAAATTGGCATAATCGAAAATGATAATGCAAAGATACTGTGGGATTTTATGATTCAGTGCGACTATGAGATAGAGAATAAGAAGCCAGACATAGTCTTAACTGAGAAAGAAAACAAACCATGCTGGATCATAGATATAGCATGCCCAGCTGACAACAAGGTATGCGATAAGGAAGAAACAAAAGTCGATAGATATGATAGGTTAGCTTGGGAGGCAAAGCAGTTGTGGTCGATGAAAAAGGTGGTAGTGCTACCAATAATTGTCGGAGCCCTGGGAACAGTGAGTAAAAATCTCGAGAAGTACATGGAACAAATAGGGGATGCAATAAGTGTGAAGC
>NC_068991.1:74373962-74375239 GCF_001194135.2 Octopus bimaculoides
GGAACAAATAGGGGATGCAATAAGTGTGAAGCACTTGAAGAAAACAGCAATACTTGGAACCGCTTGAATACCCCGGAAGGTGCTTGAAAAATAAGAGGTGTTACATTAGTTCACTGGTAGTGAACAGCTGACACCGTAGTGCATCTCTAGCGTTAGAAGCTGTGCAAAGACAATGATGATGATGATAATAATAATAATAATAATAATAATAATAATAATAATAATAATTATAATTATAATAACAACAACAACAGCATCGGAAAATTATCTTAGGAATGACAACCCAAGTTCGAAATTTCCCCAGGACACCAGATGAAGGTTGTAGAGTACATCAGCCGAAACGTTGTGTTGACAACGAACAAGTTGACAAATATCCGCCAAATGTAAATAATGTAAATAGTGTAAATAATTCCTCATCTCTCAAATATAGAACTAAAAGAATAAAAGAATGACTTGTATTATTCTGTCGATCTCTATTGCCGAACTGCTCATTTGTGTGGGCGTACATAAAACCTACACTGGTTGTCAAGCAGTGCTTGGGTGGGGAGCAAGCAGAATGGTGCTCACATTCACACACACGCACATGTGTTCGACAGAAAACCCTTGAAGGCGGTGTTCCCTCTGGTCGCTGTCCAGTGACTGAAGCAAGCCCAAAATAAAATTCAAATGCCTTAAACATAAATCCATTGTATTCCACGAAACAATAAATTTTAATCTTAGAACCAACAGCTCTTCATCTCGTTAAAATTCTATATTCTAATCTGTCGATGTAGACAAGTAAAGACTGAGTGTATGACACTGTCAGTTGAATATGTCAATTTGTTTTAGCACGAAATTTTCGTCACCGTTAATGCCATTGGGGCATTTCTGGAGAAGGGCAACCGGAAATTATCTAGAGTACCTACGAACGCGTGTGTTGTAAGCATCGTGAATTGCAATAAGTAAAAAAATAAAATAAAATAAATAAATAAATAAACAAGAGCACTCAGAGAATTATGATTTTCTTACAGTTCGTGCTGAAGAGAGACAGATATTTTCGGTAAGAGAATATTAATTTCGAAACCAGTCCACGAATAATAATGTTTTATTTATGTTAATTTTCACTGTCTTGCCTGCATACGGTTTGGTATTTCGCTGAATTTCATTTGAGAACTATTAGGTCTTAGTAGACACATTACATGTGATCTTCTTCTAGCACATTAACTGTCCACTTAGTGGTCACCGTTATACACACACACACACACATACACACACACACACACACACACACACACACA
>NC_068991.1:74375294-74376161 GCF_001194135.2 Octopus bimaculoides
TCTATCTATCTATCTATCTATCTATATTATATAGGGTTGGTGCATAATTATTGCGGATTTTTTTTTTTTCAACAAATTTTATTCAACAAAAACAATAACAATATTTAACAAAAGCATCTTTAAATGATGGTCTGACCGTTTGCCAAGCAAATGGGAAGCAGTAAAAGAAGTAGATGGTGAATATGCTCCGGAATAATAATTCAAAGCTGCTTTTATTATATGTTGTTATTGTTTTTGTTGAATAAAATTTGTTGAAAAAAAGCCGCAATAAACATGCACCAACCCAATATATACACAGACATGCAGGACGTAAATAGACACGTCTAATTCTTCAAAATTTCTGATCTGAGCGTTTTAATATGTTTTCAGTAGTGTAGAATTTACAATGTAATTATTCTTCTTCATTCCAGGTGGCATTATATTAAACATTTGCGAAGAGTAACCAAGCCACGTACAAAAAATTTAGCAGAACTGTCAGATTTTCAAAGAGGTCGTATTGTTGGGCAATCTGAGACTGGTCTTAGCCAGCGAAAAATTGCCAAAAATCTTCAGATTCCTCTTGCTACTGTTAATAGATTTATAGTGCAATTCAAAAGCCAAGGAAAAAAATCAACAGATTCTCGTCCCGCCGACCTGGGCCCTCGGAAAGGAAGCCTTGCTGTTTGAAGAGAAATGGGGAAAACGAACTACGTTCGAAGGGTTCTGACATTGCTGAACATCTAGAAGTTAGTCCAAGAACGTGTGTTACATATCTGCATAAGCTTGGGTATTATGGACGAGCAGCTAGAAGAAAAACTTTCCTTAAACCAATTAATATCAAATAAAAGATTTTGAAAATTAAAGGTATCTAGTTACTTCCTGCATGCC
>NC_068991.1:74376213-74386534 GCF_001194135.2 Octopus bimaculoides
TATATATATATATATATATATGTATCTATCTATCTATCTATTTATATATGCTTAAACATATAAACATTGGTTTTATTTTTTCTAGAGTGAATACAAAGCTGTTTCGGTGTTAGTGCTATGGGTGGGAATCAGTGAAAAGGTAACACGAGTTTAATGAAATACATTGACAAAATAATCGCTTTGTTAATAAATTCATTTATTAGATGATAATTAAACAGTGCTGTATTGGCGGAATATCCTTTCCAATGTACAACAAAATCTGTATCAACAGCATAAATAGAAAACAATACACACATATATTATTAAGTATATATATATATTAATGACTCTTTTCGAATCATGCTTTAGTAAGGCTTGCATTTTGATGATTTTCCTCGTTTGAACGAGTTTTCTTTTTCCTCTTCTGGGATTTTAGTTGATTTCGAACATCGTTCATTGTGGTTGGCATCTGTAAATGTTGAGTTTCTGGCATAAAGATCAAAAGACAAACACTGGCAAGAGATCCAACAGCGAATATTGTTCCAGGTAGCCAAGGAACGTAGAGCATCTAGAAAGAAGATAGAAATATGCAGAATTAAATCATTAAAATGGTTACACGAGACAGAGGTTAAATTCTGTTAGGAATATTGTTTCTAATTCTGGTACTAAGGCAGTGATTTTTCCTGGAGGGGCAGGTCGTTGGCATTACTTTTCTAGCATGGGTAAAGTAAGTACCAGGATTAACCGATACTTATTTTGCCCTCGCCAGAACGATGAAAAGTAAAGCCAACGTCGGTGGAATTTGAACTCAGAACGTTAAAAAACGGAAGTAAGGCCAACTAAAATGTTTGTGCGTCCGCTGCTTTAACGATTGCACCAGTTCGTCGCCTTCATGTTTTACTATCAATATACACGATTAAAACTTTTGCCTGTCCTGTGTATCACATACGAGACACAGGACATATTTCCCTAGTGGCCATGCATTATATATGATTGTCGGCGTTTTATCGTGTATCCGATAATTTATTTGGTTTCTTCTTGACCACTTCTTCCCCTCCGTCCATGTTTATGCCTCTGATGACGAAAAAGGACGATTCTTGCATAGAAGCGTCTGTTGCAAAATTCAAAGGGGATCCGTGGTTGAGGCTTTGGTCGTTGAAGCCTCCATTTTCTTTCTTGTCGATTCTCTTCCTCTTTTCTGTCATTCAGTTTCAAAATAATCTGTCACAGTGGAGATGGAATGATGCCAGCCGGGCCTGTCCTGAGCTTCAATGTCCCAGGCTTTCGGATCGATTCCAGTCAGCTTTAGGCTTTGCTTCAGCTGATCCGTGTATCGGCGGAAGGGACGCCCACTGAGTCTTCTTCCAGTGGAAAGTTCACTACATAAAATTTGACGCGGCAGCCTGGCTTCTTTCATCCTTGCTACGTGGCTCACCCATCTCAGACAATGTTTCAGAATGGTAACCTCGATACTTCCATAACGGAGGGGTTTTCTAAGTTTATTTCTGGACAGTCTTTTCTTGTAGAGGGCATTGGAGATTGCTTTAGCAACAACATCGTGCCGCATAGGGATTTAGTATGTATGTATGTATGTATGTATGTATGTATGTATGTATGTAGAAAGATTAAGGAGAGAGATATGGGGAAACAGTGCAAGAGATGCATTTAAAAGTGAGTGAAGATGTATATACAGTATCTATAGATACAAAAGTACAATATACTCGTGAAATCTCGTATTGCTGCAACCCAAGTATAAAAGCATGACGTCATAAATATGTCAATATTTGTTTTTCTGGTAATGATACCATGGTGAGTTAAATGAAAACAAGATATATTTGATGAATCGCTTTGGGTGTTTTACTGGATATGTGACATGTTTTCTGACATCTGTGAGAATAAGTAAAAAGAAAATATAAACTAGGACGGATAAGTTAGGTGTGTGTGTACTGAGCTGAAAATGAATATCAGACAAACACTAGCGTAGCACTTTCTTCCTCCAGTTGTCACACACTGAATATGCCGCTAGATCGGGGAAGTCGAGAAGCTGTTTATGTCTACCCGCATGTACAAACGCATCGGACAGAATAACAGAATAAGAGAAAGCGTGGTACATGTATGTGTGTGTATGTGTGTGTGTGTGTGTGTATGTATGTATGTATGTATGTATGTATGTATGTCATTGTTCAGTTTTATTTCAAGATTTCTTGCCAATAGAGAAAGAGCCGGTTTCTAACCTAGATCCAAGGGCCCTTCATTAGAATTTCAACTTCAACAACAGGCTATTTGTGTATGTATGTATGTATATGTGCAGATTTGTATGTTTTTTTTTGTTTTATATATGTCTTCTCATGCATATAGTTGCATATCCAGACATACTCATATATATTCAAATGATAAACTTCTGGAAACTTTTACAGATTTTTACAGTTCCGGTGATGGATTGGATCTGTAGTCTTCGAATTAGCTTTCTCCTTTCTGGTTTTGAGAAGCCTAATTTCACAAGACTGGTATTTAGGCAGTGTGTTACATATCCCAGGGCCCCAATAATTACAGGTATAAGCCTGAACGTGTAATCTGGATAGAGTTACTGCAGATTTCTCAATAGTATGTATGCATGTATGTATGCATGTATGTATGTATGTATGCATGCATGCATGTATGTATGTATATATGTATGTATGTATGTATGTATGCATGTATGCATGTGTGTATATGTATGTGTATGTATGTATGTATCTATCTATCTATCTATCTATCTATCTATCTGTCTATCTGTCTATCTGTCTGTCTGTCTGTCTGTCTACCTGTTTGTCCATCCATCCATCCATCCATCCATCTATCCATCCATCCATCTATCTATCTATCTATCTATCTATCTATCTATCTATCTATCTATCTATCTATCTGTGGAAATTTGTATGCTTTGTTTTATGTATGTCTTCTCGTGCATATATTTGCATATCTAGACATGCTTATTATATATATTTAAAGGATAAACTTCTGGAAAGTTTTACAGATTTTTACAGTTCCAGTCATGCTCCAGTCTCAGTTACGTAGAAAGATAAGTGAGAGTAATATCGGGAGACAGTGAAAGAGATGCAATAAAAAGAGAATGAAGACATATATTTCTATAAACATAAAAGTACAATACACTCGTGAAATCTCGTCTAATTGTAACCCAAGTATAAAAAGCTTGATGTCATAACCGTTAATGTATTTAAGACTGTTTGTTTTCCTAGTAATGATATCATGGTAAGTGTGTTAAATGAAGACAAGATATATTTGTTGAATCGGTTTGGGAGTTTCACTGGAAGCGTGACATTTTTTCTGACATCTGTGAGAATAAGTTAAAAGAAAATATGAATGAGGTCAGATGAATTAGATTAAATTATTCCATCGAGGAATAATAAAAAACATAGATAAAAGGAAAGGGAATGGAGATATAAGGAGAAGACGGAGAAATAAAAGTACTTCAAGCATACACACACACACTTGCACATATTTTTCGCAAGGAGGAGAGACAAATAAAAGTACTAATGGCTCACACACACATACGCACACATACGCACACATTCACGCGTACACATTTCGCAAATTCTTGCATCCAGTCCCAACACAAACGCACACAGACACTCAAGTATGCATGGGAAAGTCAACCAAAGCTCGACCAGTAGTTTACTTCTTGTGGTTTCTCATGTACCAGCGACCTGATTTTCAAATACAACAGAACCATGTGCTCAGAGCCTGAATATTGCTAGGAGACTCAATGTACGTTATGAAGACTGGCCTAGTTACGTGTCTCCACAGCAATAAACTAGCAGTAGTTCTTACCTTTATACAGTGAACATTAAATGATACACATATACACATACACACACATACACACACACACATATAAACATACATACACACATATACACACGCGCTTATATATATACACACACGTATATACACACGAGATAAAGACATAAATATATATATATATATGCATGCCTATATGTACACACACACACACGTATGTATGTCATTATTCAGTTTATTTCAAGATCTCTTGCCAATAGAGAAAGAACCAGTTTCTAACCTAGATCCAAGACTCCTTCATTAAAATTTCAACATCAACAACAGGGGATTTTTGTTCATATGTATGTATGTATGTATGTATGTATGTATGTATGTATGTATGAATGTATGTATGTATGTGCTGATTAGTATGTTTCATGTATGTATTCTCATGCATATAGTTGCAACAAATGTGGTTAGAATGCAAACTTCTTGCCATATAGCCACATGTGTATGTATGTATGTATATATGTATGTATGTATGTATGTCTGTATGTATGTATGTGTGTGTGTATGTATGTATGTATGTATGTATGTATGTATGTATGTACATATGTACGTGGTATGATCATTAAGTATCCGGGCTTTTGCCATAGTAACGAAGCTAAAGCATGCAAAGTAAAGCTGCTTGGCACATATTGACCTTATACTCTGCTGCGCATGTGCATTAAATTTTAAGGTTCTAGCTCACTTCTGCTGCATGGAAAGAAAGTGTGTAGCGTGTGATCGTCGCATTGACCATGACAGAGAAAGCTGAGCTGAGAATCTGCATCAAATTTTGTCAAAGGCTTGGTGATACCTGCTCAGAGGCCTACACAAAGTTTTCATAAAGGTTTCATCGTTCTTGACACAACCAAGGATATCTTGTGCAACTGAAACCCGAGTGTCTTTTTGATCAGCTGAAAGCAATTTTGGCATAAACTTGGCAGACACGCGTCTCATACCCAAATCTTCAGTGATAATGGACTGAACTGAATCGTAACTAATCTGCACATCTTCTGATAACTCACAGATGGTGATTCGACGATTTCTTCTGACGGCTGCACACACATCTCCGATGTTTTTCTCCGTTCTACTGGTTGTGGATCTCCCAGAACGTTTGTCAATATCGACATCTTTTTGGCCATCTTGCAAACATCTGAACCACTCGCACACTTGTGTGCGGCTAATACACTCCTCTCCATACATTTTCTGCAACATTGCGTAAGCCTCCGAGCAGGTATCACCATGGCAACTTTCTCTGTCATGGTCAATGCGACGATCACACTCTACACAGCTTCCTTCCAAGCACCGCTGTTAATAGCGGAAGTGAGCTAGAACCTTAAAACTTAGTGCGCATGCACAGCTGAGTTCAAAGTCAATCGGTGCCAAGCGGCTTTTCTCTGGGTGCTTTAACATCGTTACTATGGCAATATTCCGGATACTTATTGATCAGACCTCGTATATATATATGTACGTATGGATGCATAAACCTTGCGTTACGTCATCGCCAAATTCGGTTGGACTACTTTTCAATAACAGGTCTGTGTATGTATGTGTAGAACATACATACATACATACATACATACATACATACATACATACATACATATATATATATATATATATATATATATATATATATATATATATATATATATATATATATATATATATACATACACACACACGCACATATGTAAATATATATATGTATATATATATATATGTATATACATATATATGTGTGTATATATGTATATATATATGTATGTATATATGTGTGTATATATGTATATATGTATGTATATGTATGTATATATATATGTGTGTGTGTATATATTATACGCATACAGACACAGACCCACACTCATGCACACACACATACACATACATACACACACGCACACACACATATAAACATACATATTTATAGATATATATTTGATTACTTTCATGTAGGTGGAGGCACGGGGTATTTCACTTTGGTAGGCACTTTTTGAGAAAGAAAGAAAGAAAGGAAGGAAGCGTATATTCGATGACCTTAAATCTTAAAGTGAAACGGTGGTTGTGGTGGTGATGGTGGTGGGAAGAAACGGTCTCAAGTTGAGAATGTGATAATATCGTGTTTATTTTTTATGACCGATATTTACAAGGCAGGATAGTCATGGGTGGAGAAATAATCTAGGTAGGAAATCAGTCAGAAATATATAAGAAATGTGGGAGGGGTGGGTGGGTGGTGCTGAATGCATTAATATCAGGAAATACTTTTAATATTAGGTCTTGTTAAAAGTTGTATTCAATTTCGACATTTCAAAGATTGATTACGAAATCTTTTATCATTTATGCTTAGCTTGATTCAGTCATTGGACTGCAGCCATACCAGAGAGCCGCTTTCAAGGGTATAGTCGGATAAATTGACCCCAGAAATTAATTGTTTAAGACTGGTGCTTATTTTATCGATGTATAAGTGAGACAATGTGTGTGCATTTATGTAAGAGGGAGGTGACAGTTAGTGTGTGTGTAAGAGAGAGAAGGAGAGAAGAAGAAAGCGAGAGGGAGAGAGAGAGAGAGAGGAATATAAAGAGACACTGACAAACAGTCAGACAGAGAAATCGACATATAGAATGTGAGAGGAAGAATGAAGTTGAAAGATGAATAATTGAGATGATGGAAATATTTAATTCAGCAATGTTCAACTTTGTAATAATCAACTTTGTAATGATCAACTTTGTAATGATCAACTTTGTAATGACCAACTTTGTAATGATCAACTTTGTAATGATCAGCATATGAAATGATTGAGTTTTGTAATGAATATTCAATTCCATAATGATCAACTTACCAAAATACGAGAAAATGGCGAAATCATACTTCCAATACTGCCACATAACGTCAGGAATCCCAAACCGATGTTTCTGAAAGTATAGATAAATAATACAACGATCATTGTTACTTTTGAAATCGTGAGTTCGATTCCTGGACTGGGAAGGGAGCTGTGTCCTTGAACAAGACACTTTATTTCACTTGGCACAAATAGCCTCTTTCTCAGAATAGCGTGTAGTGGTTTTTACTGAAGACGGCAAGCAGTTTGATAAAGATTTGGTTGTTATTTCTACCGCAGGGAAAAACTACATTGAGTCCGTGTGGCTCCCCTGTTGATATATTTTCTTCGTATTGTTATGTTAAAGATATATAATATTAAAGAATGAAGGATCTGTTCAGTTTCGATCACTGATTTTTTTAATTATTTTTTTTTAACTAAACAGTTTAAAACTTCGTATACTGGTGTAATTTCTCGTGCTGAACACGGTTCACTTTCAACATTTTTGACAAAATTTCGTATTTCAGAAGTTATTTCGTGTTAAGATTGTCGAATTTGAGTAATTTTAAGCAATCAACGACGTGTATTCAGTTGAATAAAACTACTGCTGTTTGCGATACTAATTGAAGAGGAACAACTTCAAGAATGCTAACAAAAATACCACATACCTTAGGTTAGTAGGATATACTTCTGGTGTGTATAACCAAATAACGCAATAGGAAGCACTAATTCCAAACATGCCCATCATACTACACACTGTGTTGATAATGGAAAGTATTTTACTTCCTTCTGAAATAAATAATTGTAAACGTTATTTCATTTTACGTTGTGAAGAAAACATGGATGTAGTGGAGTTGGAAGTTTCTAGAAGGGACAGCTTCAGATTTTTGTTATACAAGATTGATAGACTATTCGGGAATAGCTGCATGAAGATATATCCGTATCGATCTCCTATAATCGTGCCGATTTATAGCAGCTTACTTTTCGACTTATTTGCCATGAAACCACCTCAATTCTGGAAAGAGGGTATTTTCAAGTTAAAGGGAAGATGGAGACGCATTGTGCAACAAAAGGGTTCATATTTGGTTGATTAAAAATGTAATGGCAAGTATTTATTGACCTTTTTCTTTCCTTTAAAAATCGGCACGAACTTTCCGGACAACCCAATATTTTGGCTAATATATTTAGTGAAACATTGTCTCCTTAATATAAATTTGTTTGTATAAAAAAGGGTCACCCCGTCAGTTACGACGACGAGGGTCCCAGTTGATACGATGAACGAAACAGCTTGCTCGTGAAATTAACGTGAAAGTGGCTGAGCAGTCTACAGACATGTGTACCCTTATCGTAGTTCTCAGGGAGATTCAGCATGACACAGCGGGGTGTATTATTGGAAAGTTTGGCACATAGGACGGGGTATCATGCAGTATCCGTTCCGGTTCTTTATGTTCTAAGTTCGAATCCAGCCGTGATCGACTTAATCCGTCACTGTCTTACTCCACTACACCCTGGTACTTTGTGTGCCCCTAACGGAGGATTCCACTCTATTGTAAGCATTTGAATCCGGTTTCCAGTTTGAAGATACTTTTTCCTTTCCTCTTTCGCGTTTTGGATGCCCTGAAAAATGTCAGGCATACGGTCCTTGCTCTTCTCTAAGAAATATAAGCAGGCATCCTTCAAATCACAACTTGCCATCGTAAAATAAGAATGACTCAAGATTTTGAATGGAATAGTCAGATAATACTTTTTAGTATAGGTACAAGACCCGTAATTTGGTGGGACTAGGTTTATCGATTACATCAACTCCAGTACACAACTGGTATTTATTTTAAGGATGAGAAGTAAAATCGACCTGAAGAGCAACTATTACTCTTTGAAAGCCTTCTTTGGGAGGAAGAGAGGGAGCCATGCTCGAATCAAAGATTAAGTTGGTACGACTGCTTCGAACAGAGCGGAATCTGCAAAACCATCTCAAAAGGCACAAATGACGATGATGATCAAGGCGACGAATTAAGTTTACGGATAATCTTATTCGGGATATAGAGAAAGGAGCAAAAATTTATTATTACGCATCTACCGAACAGGGAGCAGGGTTAACTCAGGGATAAACAACGATAAAGACTGTACTGAACCGTTAAATCAAAATCAACATACCTCCAAAGTTGTTAACCAGGACTGCACAAAGAAGAGACGCACCGGATAAACACTGGAATAATGCCATTGTTGAACGTCTTTGTAACCTAGAAAATTTAAGAAAGATGTTTACATCCATACATACATCCATCCATACATACATACATACATACACGTACACACTCACACCACACATACATAATACATACATACATACACGTACACACTCACACCACACATACATAATACATATATATCAACAGAAAAAGTACAGTGAGATTGGTGTAGTAAAAATCCAGCGTTTCGGAAAAGGTCTTTCTTCAGGAAAAAATTAACGAGAGTGAATGTAAAGAAAGACATCAAAGTTTTACATCTATGTTTGAGAAACTGGTTGCAACTCAAACATGAAATATATCAAACTCTGCCATCATTTTACTACTGTTAATTTGTCCCTACAGAATGACTCTATCCGAAGCGTTGGATTTTGCACTCCCTCGGGAAATTTCATTGTATAAACTGGTTCTTGTCGACGCCTAGAGTCTCCCAGAGAACGTCGTCGCACTTAGCCACTACTAACCCTCTCCAGAACGCCATAGTGAAATTTCCACCGACCGCATTGCCCGGCCGACAGAAGAGTGTGAGCACTTGACGACACACTAGGTGCCAGGCCCTCTACCTAGGTCTACGCTTGATCCAGTACTGCAGCTCAGTCAAAGAGATAAGTTGTGGGAAATCGCATCTGACAAACGGTGACCACACATGATCACCATCTAGGAAGCGCTGGAGATGCCACAGCCTCAGCGCATGTCTGCGCATCAGTAGCCACGGCATGCCCAGCCTCCCATTTAGCGGGTGTTGACAGCAAATGGAGCGCTTGACCAGTGGAACGCGTCCCTTTCACAGAAAGCGAAATTGTAGGCGCTCCAGTTTGGTCAGACTCGGACCAGGACAGGGCACGACGGTGAGGCAGTATTAGATGACGGATGCGATATAAGGGATAGCTTTCTTTCAGCTCATTTCTGGGTGAGATTGGCCACCCTGCTCACCATCTCGTCCTAGTTTTCCTCCACCTGGAGAGCTGGACCGAACCAGACTTCGAGCAGGTTAACGGATCCTTCCGTCCAGCGTCGCACGATGCTGTTAGAAGGAATGGACCTGCCTCTCCAGGTGCCGAGTTGCAGGCTCTCTGACTTCTGGTTAATTTTTGCTCCTGTCACCGCCTCGTATTCTTTTTGAGGGTGCCGACCAGGTTTATGTGCTTGGTGTTCGACACTATGACGGTGAAATCATACGCGTATGCCGACACGGTTCTCCCACGCCCTAGTTCGGTAATAATAATAAAAGTAATAATAATAATAATAATAATAATAATAATAATGAGGATTTTAAATTTTGCCACAAGGTTAGCCATTTTGAGGGAGGGGATGTGTCGATTATATCATCCCGTGTTCAACTGGTAATCGACCCCGAAAAGATGAAAGGCATAGTCGACCTCAATGCTGAACCTATTGATAAGAACACAATCTCTCTCTCTCTCTCTCTCTCTCTCTCTCTCTCTCTCTCTCT
>NC_068991.1:74387714-74389363 GCF_001194135.2 Octopus bimaculoides
GACCTGTGGTCTCGATCATTGAATATGAAACTGATCATTTCTAAGACGATCTGAAGTTAGATATATGTGTTTTATTTCACAATTAACAACTGAAATCTGGTCCGATACATACATGCATGCGTGCATACATACATGCATACATACATACATACATACATACATACATACATACATACATATATGCCTACATTCGTTCATTCATAGATGCATATTTACATCTGTACATACACGTACATTCAAATACATGTCTATTTTGTGAGTTATAAAAATGTATAACAAAAGCTATTTCGTATGTATCTAAATAATTATTTAATTGATCTTAAGGTGTATTTCAACACATTATACGTGCAAGAAAATCACTCCAATTTCAAGAAACTTGGCCTGCGTAAAACAAGAAAATAACAAACTCTTTAATGTCACCATAAGATGCAACGATGAGACACAAAAATCTGATATAATTTCTGGAACAAATTAGCAAGATGTTCATAAAAATCTAATATAGGCTTATATAGCGATGATGGCCCAACCATTTCCGGCTAAGAAATTGACAAATTCAGAAGAAATGTAACAAAGACCTTTAAAGAATTCGACATAAAAATAACAGTAGACACCAACAAATCTCTGACAAACTACCTTAACGCTCGAAACACACCTTGCAAGCTTCAGGGTCATCGGACTGTAGGATATGCGTTTCTGTGTTGTTGCACATCATCAGCAATAGATATAATAAATTTGCTGTTGCCTGTAAGCTTTGTCAAGCTGGAATTGGTTAATCAGTAGCGCACTTAGCAGTCATGATTAATGAACTATGGATTCAGTGTCTGTGACTTATGAAGTGTAACGATGCAGAAACATGTATCGTACAAACTTCATTCATAGCCCAGCGTGGTGCATTTTCACACACATTGACTATGAGGAGACTTTCGGTCTTGATACGGTTTCCAAAGCGAAGAGCTTTTCATGTTTGAGTGTTCACAAGCGTGTTGTATACAATTTCATTTTGACCATCACTACTTATTGTACCTCTAATTAATTGATTCCAGCTGAACAAGGCTTTGCACACAACCACAAATTTTTTTTCTGTTGAAAATGAGAATGGCAGCTCATAATGAGCTGCGAACGACAAATTCAGTAACTGACCATCGTAACAATGTAGAAACAAGTGTCTTCCACTTCCCTGACAGTTTCCGTAATGGCGATCTGTCTAAATTTGATTGTACGCGAACGTGTTAAAAATAAATCACAGAACTTTATAATAATTTTCGCTGCTTAGTGTACCTCAAGTATATTTATATGCAGGGTGTGTAAGGTATTTGAGGATGTGCTTTTTTGGGTCATTGCTGCATTTTTTGCTAACTCTGTATAATCTGTTTCAGAAAATAATAATGGCGGACCCTCAGCTTACTCAAGGAATGAAGAGGCATGCTGTTATTGAGGTTATAAAGGCTGAGTATAGCGGTTTAGAAATACCTCAATTAAAAAAATTTTTAACAGTCGCATGAAACGATCGTACTGCATTAACTTTGGATATCCTGGTTGCTTATTTTGATTTTAATCACCTTATTTTGAAATTGTATGGATAATACTATACTTAATTCTGGTGCCTAAACTTAATTACCATATTCACCTTGAATCTCTCTCTCTCTCTC
>NC_068991.1:74389373-74391317 GCF_001194135.2 Octopus bimaculoides
TCTATCTATCTATCTATCTACACACACACACACACACACACACACACACACACACATATATATAAATTTATACACATATACATCAACAAATATAACATCAGAATTTTGCGCAAACTTACCCTATAAGGAATATGATTATGGTAATTCTTCTCGCCAAGGGATCTTGAAATATTGTGTGGAATCCTTCTTCCTTGATCTCAGCTTGTTGGGTCAAGTCTTCTTTCGAAGGGGTCCCTTTTCTGTTGTCGCTATTCACTAATGGAATCAAAGATGACATCATGTTATTTCCCCAGATACGATCAAAATCGACACCGTTGTATTTGGAGGCTCTTTTGATGATTTTCTTTGATCGTTCCACGAAACCATTTGTCACCACCCATCTTAAAGATTCCTCAAGGAACCTGTTTATTGAGGCAAAATACAATTGAAAGAATAAGAGAATGAATGAATAAGTGAATGAGTGAATGAAAGAATGAAAATGTTTATTTTTTCGAGATGAAGAACAATAAAGAGAAAAATAGGAAGAAATGGGAGGAGGAAAAAGGAGAAGCAAAAACTAGCAGCAGCGGGGGTTGCAGTAATAGTGCAGCAACATGAAGCAGCAGCAGTAGCAGTAGCAGCAGCACTGTTGCTGCTGCATTTTCAAGGGTCTGGGGCAGTTATGATCAATGTATGCCGTGGCTTGCTGTCAATAAATGCAAAAGGGCCGAATGCATTGATTTAACTGGGGCTTATGATACTGTTAAGATGGCTAGTAGTAGTAGTAGTAGTAGTAGTAGTAGTAGTAGTAGTAGTAGTAGCAGCAGCATTGAAGGCACGTGGCTTAGTGGTTAGGGTAATCGGCTCAAGATCGTGAGGTCGTGAGTTCGATTCCCGGCAGCGCGTTGTGTCCTTGAGCAAGATACTTTATTTCATATCGCTTCTGTCCACTCGGCTGGCAAAAATGTGTAGTACCAGTATTTCAAAAGGGGCCAGCATTGTCAGATTCGGTGTCATGTTGAATCTCCCTGAGAACTACGTTAAGGGTACACGTGTCTGTGGAGTACTCAGCCACTTGCAAGTTAATTTTACGAGCAGACTGGAACCCTCGTCATAACCGACGGACAGCCAGTTAGTAGTATTAGTAGTAGCAGCAGCAGTAATATGAACAAAACGTGACTAACAGCAAAAGAACGACTGAGAAAAAAAGAACAAAACAAAAAGAAAAAAAAACAGAAAATAAAGCAAAAAACATAAAAATCAAACTTACCAGAATTGAAAGAACACAATGGCGTGTGTAGCTGAGAAGACGATATTATTTATTCTCCAGTTGTAGTTTCGAAACAAGTAAGCAATGGGACCGAATGGCACGACACACGAACCCCATACGACGCCAGTCAAGCCGCACATTAATGTCTTGCTAGAGACTGGAAAATGCTCCAGCATGATTGTAAAACAAGATACTGAAAGGCCCTATCAATAAATAAATAAAATAAATAATATTAATGATAATAATAAAAGTCTTTTCTATCATAAGCACAAGGCCTGAAATTTGGGGGGGAGGGGGCCAGTCGATTAGATCGACCCCAGTACACAACTGGTACTTAATTTATCGACCTCCGAAAGGATGAAAGGCAAAGTCGACCTCGGCGAAATTTGAACTCGGAACGTAGCGACGGGCGAAATACTGCCAAGCTTTTCGTCCAGCGTGCTGAACAATTCTGCTAGCTCACCGCCTTTAATAATAATGATAATAATAATGATAATGATAATAATAATAATAATAATAATAATAATAATAATAATCTTACTATAATGGGCGTTATGTCCGTCTGTCTGTCTGTTCCTTCTTTACGGTCAAACGGCTTGACCAATGGTCACGATGTTTTTCAGGATTACGAAGGAGGTAACCAGGAAGGTTTTTAGCGAAAAAAATGTAAAAAAGTATGATTATTTAGTGGAATA
>NC_068991.1:74391520-74394876 GCF_001194135.2 Octopus bimaculoides
GGGTTTAGATTTGCGATACTATCCCTTTATTTCCCATCGTAGTTGGGCAGATTTGCTATCTTTACTATAATGAGTGTTATGTTTGTCTCTCTGTCCGTCTGTCCGTCTCTTTGTCTGTTCCCTCTTCATGGCCAGACGGCTGAACCAATGGTAATGATATTTTTCGGGATTACGAAAACTGTCGCCAGGAAAGTTTTTAGCATTAAAAAAAATCAGAAAGTTTGATTATTTCGTGGATATCGATTTTTGAATTGATAAATCAACTTCGCATTTTTATTAAAAATTCACCGACCACGAGTAACTCTGGATTTTCATTGTATATTTCATGACCCCATCGTAGATACGAAGTCGGTCGCGAGGACCGTTAATAGCGAAAATAAAATGGAAAAAATGTGTGTCAGTATATAGTGTGTGTGATAATTTAGTGGTTATTGAAGTGCGTCAGTTTCGAGCAGGATTCGAAACGGCTAATCGAAGCGGGTGTTGTTTACATCTCAGATTTGTCTATCAAAATAACCCATGGTACCAGAACATCCAGACATTTTTCGCATAAAACAGTGAGAAGTAAGTCTTAGTTTGATTTATTGCAACCCTAAAGATTCCGTTCGCGCATTCACAGCAAACAAGGCACAGAACCAGACTTTAGATTGTGTAGGTGTATTTTTACCCACTCCGATGTTTACACATGGCCAGTTATAACGTCGCTATGTGTAGAGCAATGGACTCCAGTAATTTGAAAATTAGCGTCGATCAAACAGAAAATATCATCTACAAAGAAGTTTTGTAATTATATTGATATTATCGAAAGGAAAATGATTCATAATCTAAATAAGGAGATTTGTGAACTTTAAATGTATAAGAGTATGAACAAGTGTAAAATAGTGTAAACAACTAAAATAAAAGTATATCTAAATAACATTTTTTCTCAATACTTTTTATGTAGTGGTCGAAGGAAGCTCTGGCTTTTGTTAGGAGTGGTCCACATAACCATTCATTATACATTGTCATCACATGTCACTTAGTCACAAATACGTGTCATATAGCTGCAATAGACTGCTGTATCACCGACAATAATGTAATTTCTCTAAGACATCACCCAATAATCTATCAAGTCCATTTACACATTTCTCAATACATTCTCCCTCATTTTATGCCTCCATCATAGATGGGTAGATTTACTACTACTACTACTACTACTACTACTACTACTACTACTACTACTAGTAGTAGTAGTAGTAGTAGTAATAACAACAACAACAATAATAATAATAATAATAATAATAATGATAATGATAATAATAATAATAATGATGATGATGATGATGATAATAATAATAATAATAATAATAATAATAATAATAATCGTTTCTTTATTGGCCACAAGGGCTGAACACAAAACAAATAGGGACAATACAAAACTAGGGACACGTAGGGTTTAGCAGAAAATTTGAGTAAACAATAAAATAACAATGTCAATTAACAATACAGTTAAACAATAAAAATTTCCGAAGTGGGGAGTTCCTCACTGGGACAACCGAAAGACCCCAAACTCCGGGTTACTCCGACTGCCAGATGCACCTCGGCAGGCACCTCTCACCTTCTCAACACCTCCGGTTTATAAGCGAATGTTCAGAGTAGGCCAATTCATATGAGCCATCCTCTCCACATTCACCCATCTTTCAACGGAAATACTGAGGGTGGGGGCAGAACTTCCCTCTCCATCCTTATTTTCCTTTCCAGGTGGAACTTGAAAAAGTCGATGAGGGCATGGCCGAAGAGGAACGCTTCTGTTTTCAGTTCTTTCTCTCTCGTCTACCCTACTATCTCCTTCGTCATAGCCACCAGACAGAGGAAAACTACCTTTCCTTCCTGGTCAAAAGAAGGCAGTGGAACAATCTTCACGATGGACCCGGCTGATAACCGGATCCGTCCTGCACGCGCCAACAGCTGTTCGACAAAGCTCCAGAAGTCAGTAGACGAGTGCATGCAATACAGTTTCATCGCCCTGCACATATCTCGGACAGGTTCGTCTGACAGCATTTCCCTGTCTGTAGAGATCGTCTCGAACCGGCAGAGCTCCCTGGCATCACTGCCACGCCAGAGATTTCTGGAAATAATGCCCCAGTTAAAGCGTACACAGCGACTAGTTTGAAAGCACCACCTTCGCTGTTACTCATGTCCAGGACCGCCAACTTAACTGCCGGGTCCAGGAAGATCGTCCGTACCTCAAGATCCAGGCCTTTCCTAAACAGCACTGTCGCTCCACCTTCCATTCCAGGCCGAAAATGGGGGTTAGACGCATGTGTCGGAAATTATGGTTTCGCTGATGGTTTTAACGTATATAGATAGTGACTTGAGGTCGTTGAGTGGTGACCCTGCTTCCAGGGTAGCCCCAGGTCACGAACATTTACACAACCCGCTTTAATCATTCACATGCCGGCCGGAATATAGCTGCAAGAAAGAAAAAGAGCGAGGTTACTTACCCTGCCGGCGCTGTTGGTGGCCGGATAGCCTGACCTCCGGATCTGGTTGTAGTTTCTCTGGGAATCCCTTTAAAAGTCTTTTGGAGGCTATCATATTATGGACCCAACGTCGTGTCGGAAGACCTCCCGAATGATTTTCTATGTTGTTAGTGGCATACGCACTAACAACAGTTCTTCCGGCACTCTAAGAGTGATGGTGCCATGTATTGCTCCATTCTCTATCTCTCTTTATTTCGGGCTATGAGGATGATGAGATCTTTATTTGCTCTCCTCATTAGCACAAAACTCGGAGTTTGAGAATTTAGCAGTTCTTCAGAAAGTTTTCTTTTGGGGGCGAGGTGGGGTTGTGCTGGTGGTGGTAGCTTTTGTTGTACTAACGGTTGTGGAGCAGGTGGGGGATTGTTATCTGTGTTACTGTGTCTGTTGTGTGTGCGATGTTTGTGTTGTCCGATGTTTGTGTTGGTGTGAGGGCCGAATGTTTTTCTCCAGCGCTTTCTTTTTGACTTTTTGTGACTTTCCTTGTTCCTCGTCATCACTTCGGAATCTGTAGGAATCGGAATGTGTGAATCCGTCCCCGATAAGGGTGAGTGAATACTTGTGTTTCTGTGGCCGTCTATGTGTGAGTGTGTGTTCGAGAGAGAGAGAGAGAGAGAGAGAGAGAGAGAGAGAGAGAGCGATGGAGAGCTGGGTTGGGGAAAGCTCTGAGTGGTCCTCTCTTTTGAAGTATTTGTCCGTTTTGATTGTGATGATGACGGTGGTGCTGTTGGGGCTGTTGTTGCTGCTGCTACTGATGCTGCTGCTTCTGAAGCTGCTGTTGCTGCTGCTTCTGCTGCTGCCGGTCCTTTCGCCGGTGTGGTTCTTTCTTGAAATGCT
>NC_068991.1:74396726-74399226 GCF_001194135.2 Octopus bimaculoides
GACTACATCGACCCTTTTCTCAATTAGTACTTATTTTATCGACCCCAAAAGAACGAAACACAAAGCTGACTTCGGTGCTATTTGAACACAGAAGTCAATCCGGAAGAAGGATTTTGGGCGGCGCGGGAATTATTATGTTAGCTTGCCACCTTAATGATGGTGAACTGATGATGAGGGTGATGATGATGATGATGATGATGATGATGATGATGATGATGATGATGATGATGATGATGATGATGATTACGATGATGATGACATGATATAAGCAAGGTTTAGCGATATTAGACTCTTGATTGTTGACAGCTCTCTCAGACAGTACTGAGTTGTGTCAGACACCACAAGATGTAGACAGATCGCGCCTGCATAAACCTCCAGATTGTAATGATTCTGGTAGACCATCCGGAGAACCTGGAGATACACTTCATTGTGGGAGTGGAAAAGAGATCGCTCAGGCTGACTATTACAGAATAGACGCCTCCGAAGCTACACGTAGTAGCAAGGCCACATGGGTGGGAGGGTGTCATCTTCCGACATCTTTCAAGTGGAAAACCTTTAAGTAGTCTTTGCTGTCACACGTGTAACAGCTAGGCATCTGTCCAACTCAGCTGGTCTCATGGTTTTTTTTCTTTTTGCAAATGTAACAAGATAACTTCAGAATGACTCTGTTTTCGGTGGAGTCATTAGGACTAACTCCATCCAGCCACATATCGTTCCTTGTTACCTCGGTGCTTATCGCGTTCCCGTACACAAGTGTCGCAAAAGTACCAAGCTTAGGGTCTGCGCCTTCACCCTTATCTTTTACTGTAACCTTTGTGCTACGCCACCTATTGATAGATGTTTTACATAGCCAGACAGGTGTGTAAAACACTAGCGTGAGCTGCTCTTCTAGCATAGTCCGCTTATCAATATATTTTATATTGAACAAGATATTAATTTTACTCACACAAGGAAAAAAATGTAAGCTACTCTAAACATTTTTAGTGGTTAGACAGATTGGAAGTGTTTTTATCATTTGGGCCAAGGGGAATAAAAAAATGGGACTTGAGAGTTAATTTGTTTTTTAGATATTACCGGTTGTAATAAAGATATCGCAACTCGTTTAAGGTTTCAGAATTCGTATCTGCTATGTCTGACACGACATACAATGAAGAGTTAAAACATTTTTAATCTGAATAGACCCAACTGAGATTTGTGGGGTAAACGAGCCAGTTTACCTGATTTCTTTAACAGACAGGTAAACACATTTTTATCATCCTCCATGTTTTCTCAGTCATCTATTCGTGTAAACTTTATTGCAACTGCGTATAAAACCCTCTTTGTCTGATGTGCAATTTTATTTATGGATATGAAATACTTCACTTTTGATTCAAGAAAAATTGATCCAAGCAAAACCACTAACAGTATGATATTTTTGCGCTATTTTTCATACTGAATTTTATTGATCGGTAATAAAGAAAAAAATGTATTGTATCATTACAAATGAGGAAGCGAACCCAATTTAATCCGGGAGTCTTAATATGTTGAGCCTTGTACTACCTAAAGACGTGTAGGGGGGTAAAATGATGCCATGTGAATGATACAATAAGTATTATATGAAAGGCAGGGAAAAGTTAGAAGGCTTTTGAGAATCATGATTTTAAATAACGATGTTCGACATAATTTTGACGGTTACATCTCTCCGTAGTCTTAAGCGCTACCGGCTCCGGTCTTATGTAACTGCCGAACTTCTCTCTTGAAGACCCTGCACATACACACACAATAGGAAGTGTTTATACTTTACCTGAATAAAAATGCCTTCAAGTCCCCGTAATACTGCAAACACAACATAATTTGGAGAAAATGACGATCCGACACTGACGATTAAAGTAAGAATGCCACTCAGCACCAAAATAGGTTTACGTCCTCTTGTATCGGAAAAGTAAGGCATGCTCAAGGAACCAACCACGCCTCCAACGGCATACAGCGTTTGGGTGAGTTCAGCCAGACCAGCTTTGCCACAGACGAGATCCCACTGAAATGGAAGTGGATCGTAAAAAGAACACAAATTGAGAGAATAGAAGGGATTTGATTTGGGAAGGTGTTTAAATCTGTTTTTCCTAATTCCCCTTAAAAACAGGCTCATCCAAGGGTTTTCTTTCAACTTTTATGTCCTGTTTCTCCAACTATGTACGATTCCTTAAGAAAGAACCAAAGATTGGCATTATTTACTTAGCAATACGAAACATTGCAATTAAAATCTCTATTAAAGAAAAGAATCACAATTGTAAATTATTCAGAAGTTCCATCCATATAAAAACAACAGATTTTTTTTTGTTCTATTTTGTTTCCTTGCTGAGTCTGAATAAAGGGGCAAAGTTCATAAGTTTGTAGGCCCTCCCGACTACGGGAGTGAAAAGATTAATATCATCAATATTCTGTTGTGTGTCAATACCTGCAGAAAAGACCTAAGCGGGAAAAAGATTCTAGTGGGACGATGTTCTGGTGATGAAGAATTAGA
>NC_068991.1:74403704-74404699 GCF_001194135.2 Octopus bimaculoides
CGTAAAATACTGTCTATGTGATCTCAAATTTTAAAGCAAACACATAATTTTCTTATGGTTTCTTAAACATTCACTTGAACAAAACTGTACAAATCCAAATATATGGTACCCTAGGCATAACACCTACATGAACTTCTAACTTGTTGTCTCTTGAGGTCTCTGGGTGAGACTTGGATCCAACTTGTACAAATGCAAAACAAAAGTCAAACATAAAATAATAATAATAATAACAATAATAATAATAATAATAATAATATTAATAATAATAATAATAATAATAATAATAATAATAATAATAATAATAATTGCCCTGATGCAATACCAGGTTGTGGCTTTCATGGCTTCTGATCTTAAATACTTGGAGGAGGTAGAGCTGCCCTGGGTGAGGAAGATGGCTGCTGGAAGACCCTATGTCTGGCAACAGGACCCTGCACCATGCCACACAAGCAGGAGAACCTAGTGTTGGCTGTCAGACAATTTCTGTGATCACATCTCCCCCAACATCTGGCTACCTAACTCTCCAGACTGCAATCCCCTTGATTATTATGTGCGGGCCGCAGTTGAGCAAGAGACTAGTAAAACTCCTCGTAACACCAAGGATTATGGCAGCATTCACCAACCTAAACAAGGAGACCGTCTAAAAGAGCTGTAGGAGATTCCGAAGTCGTTTGGAGGCCATGGTTGAAGCCAATGGCGATTTTACTGAATAAACTTACTCTTTAGTATTTCAAGATATTTTTATGTAATTTTGATAAATATATCTGTTAAAATGAGATGTCAGTGTTATTTTCATTTTTGCGTGATTTAGACGACAGTTTATTCACCGCACCCTGTATAAATATTCTTTTACTCTTTTACTTGCTTCAGTAATCTGACTGCCGCCATGCTGGAGCCCTGCCTTGAATATGTATAATATATATATATATGTATAGGCGCAGGAGTGGCTGTGTGGTAAGTAGCTTGCTTACCAACCCACATGGTTCTGGGTTCAGTCC
>NC_068991.1:74405482-74406161 GCF_001194135.2 Octopus bimaculoides
TATATATATATATATATATATATATGAATGAGAGTTTTGACGCTGATATCCATTATTATTGAAGTTTATTCCTATGTCAACATTTCTGTATAAGGCTATATTTAACTGTCAAATTCAAGTTAAATAGATAAATTACCTTACACATCTTCAGGGTAAAAGGTAAAGAGCTAAAAGTAAACACCAAAAACATCGTCTCTAGGTCTGGCTCATATTCTGGTTCATATTCAAATTTCTCCTTAAATAAATAATACATACCAAGATTTTGGGCCTCAAGCCTTTTCAATTTCCACATTCTTTTAATTTTCACTCACCCCTAACACACGTGTGTGTGTGTGTGTGCAGGTTTATAGATTGTGTAATCTAGGGAGTGAAAATAAAAATTTGCAGAAACTGAAAATGCCTGAGGTCTAAAATCTTGCTACGTATTATTGCTAGAAAAATGCTAAATTTTCGCTTAGATTAGTCCCACAAATCCCCCCAAACTCCGATATTGTAAAAAATTCCCAAAATCCCCCATTTTCGGAGTTTAGGGGACTTGAGGGAGTAAACGCTGTTGACTGATCTCAGCTAAAATTTAGCATTCTTTTAGCAATTAAATATAGCGATATTTTGGTTCTCAGGCATTTTCAATTTTTACAATTTTTTATTTTCCTTCCACCCTAATGTATATGTACACACA
>NC_068991.1:74409040-74416478 GCF_001194135.2 Octopus bimaculoides
CATCAATGGCTCGTCTGTCTGTCTCCCCTATTTTTAAGGATCAAAGCTACAAGTATCTCGGAATCGAATCGGTGAGAATGTTGCATACATTGGTGCTGCGACCAAAGCCAGAATAACTAAAGAGTACTTCTGTAGACTCCGGAAAATATGGAACTCAGAGTTGTCTGCATTTAACAAGACTATATCTCACAATTCTTTTGCAGCACCAGTGCCAGTACCAACATTTGGGACATTGGACTGGACACTCGACGAGTTACGCAGCCTGGACATCAAAATCAGAAAGATACTGACCACAACTGGCAACTTCCACTGGTATCAGCGGCACTGATAGGATATATGTGAGATGAAGTGATGGCGGTAGAGGCATAAGGTCAGTCCAAACAGCCTTTGAATGCATCATTGTATCATTTAGACAACACCTGCTGAACAGTAAAGAACGAAATGTGTATATACCATTGGTTTCTCAAAATTGACAGACATCTTTAGAGTTGGAGAAGAACATGAGACAGCCTGGCTGATCCAGATGATCCAGGTGTAGCAGAACCGGCATTCTTTATCAAAAGATGGAGGTTTGGTGATACTCTAAGAATACAAGTGTCTTATGCGACCCAAAGGAGTCTGGAATGGTCTACCTAAACAGAAGTTTGGATGGGAAACAAGCAACATATCAGCAAAAAGGGAGTACACATCCCGTAAGCTCGCGGGCAACAACAGTATTGACAGGAAGAGTAGCTTCTCCTGGATCTGCGATAGATACATTACATTCCTCTTAGAAGGATATGCTTTGCTATCCAGGAGCACGATATAGCTGCTAAATACCTGATAAACAAGACGGACAAAGACTTCACCAAACGTCCACGTTTTGATAAAAAAAATTTCGGCTCTGCTATACTAGTGTGGAGGATATTACACACATAATCAACAGCTGCACCAAAACGTCTACAAGATACTACCTACCCTTGAGGCATGATATATTTCCAAAGACTATTTTCAATGCTATCCGCAGGAAGGCCTGCCCTAATGTATACATCAAAAGCATGCCAGAACTAGCAGGTATTCATATCTTTAAATGCAAGGAATACTGATGGTACCCCACTCCACAAAAAAAACATCAATGCGGTGCCGACATAACAGACCTGATATTGTTCTAAGGGATAGGGAACGAAAGTCATGGACTATTGTAGAGGTCAACTGCCCAGCGGATGTGAATGTACAATCAAAAGTTCAGGAAAAAGAAAACATGGCAAGTTAAGGCGGAACTTACAGCTCATGTACCCTGACAATGAATTCACATTTGTACCTATCATCATAGGGGCATTAGGTTATGTACCAACAAATAAGCACAAAGGTCTAGAAATAGTCGGTTTCAGGGACAAAAAAGCAAAAGGAGCTGACGCGGATTCTTCAAATCCAGTTTATTAATGGTATTGTGAAGATTTCCAAAACTTGTGTGTTTGTGTGTGTGTAAAGTGTAGATTCTGATAGGGTAGAAATTCGGAATATTTCCAATGCAGCACATCACCCGAACTCCGGGCTCCGTACATTCTAGAACTTGAACTTTGAGTAAAATTGAATGTCCACTGGTAGTGCAGAAACTCTAGATACATCAATTGTGTGAGTTTTACGAAGAGTGATATATATAATCTAATTAAGATGACTTAGAACGAATTTAGTACATCTGTATTGTTAGTTACACAACTATTTCGGTACCGTTTCTAATATAAGGTCAGCAATTCTGAGAGGATGGGGCAAGTTGATTACATCGACCCCAGTACTTGTCTGGTACTTTGTTTTATGGACACCCCCAACGGTTGGAAGTAAAATTGACCTCGGAGGGATCTGAACACTTTATCAAGTCCAAAAAACTTCAGACATGGAGTTCGAGCGAAACATCGTCCTATCCTTTCTTCAAACCGTACACGAAAAGTGTCGCTAAACACTTTGGCCGACGTGCTCAACGATTCTGCTAGCTCGCCATCTTAAATCAGTGCATAATAATTTCAGGCAAAACGCCTGGAATTTGAGTAAGGGGTTAATTGATGTCAATTATTCAATGGGTACTAATTTGATCTAATCCGAAAGGATGAAAGGCAAAGTCGATGTCGGTGAAATTTCGACCCAAAACGTAAAGACGGACGAAATGCCGCTGAGCATTTTGTCTGGGGCTCTAACGATTCTGGCAACTTGGCACCTTATATCTGTGTATAATAATGATAATTCCTCCTCTCTGAAATTCGGACAATAATTAGATGAAGACTTTAATTTAAAAAAAAATAAGTGTGAAGATTGATAGGTTGGGCCGCCTTTGCTCCTACATTGGTAAGTTGGACCGCCTCTGATCCTACATAGGTAGGTTGGGCCGCCTCTGATCCTAAATCCAAGGAGGATCATAGTTGGCCTTGAGATAAACAAGAACAGCAAATTTTAGTTATCATGTTTCGTCCCTTCCCAGCTTTCCAGCTTTATTCTACATCATGCACAGACGCATTTAATTAAAATAATTACATGGTTTTTATTACGAAGCATGAAGAGACAACAATGCATCAGATAGACTAATTATATATTCATCCTTGTAACATAATAAGATGCTAATGATAATTAAAAAAGAGAGAAGAATCACCAAAGAAAAAACAAAATTAGTTTCTCTCGCCCTCTACTAAAAATCTTATTAAATATGAGCCAATAAGGGATCCTCAATCCGGTCAGATAACTTTTTAGAAATAGCAACTAAATCTGCCTCAATAGCCATAGCTTGCTACCATAACAAATGATCCATTGGACAATATAATGCTTGGTGCACAAAAAGACGGGATAGTCATGGTCAGAATGCCTTTGATCATGTGATGATCTGGATTGATCAAGGGCAAAACATCATCATCATCATCATAGTCATCGTTGTCGTCGTCATCGTCGTCATTCTCCTCTTCCTCAACCTCCTACTCGTTACCATCATCATCATCTTAATCGTCGTCGTCATCGTCATCATCATCATCATCATCATCATCATCATTAGCAATAGCAACATTATTTAATAGCTGATCAATCTTACAAGACACTTGATATTTTAGTTAGCAAAGATTAATCAAGCATATCTCTGTTTTTAGTAATTAACGAGTAATTAAGTTATTAATCAGGTAAATTTGAAAGAAAAATATAAAAATTATTTTATTCATAAATTACTGGTGAGTCAACAACGTTTTTTTCTGCAATGCTATAGGACGGAATAAATCTATAGATTTTAGCCAACCCTAACTAGATATGAGATGTTCCACCCAAAAAGTGACACAGACAGATTATATGTACCAAGAAAAAGAGGGGAAGAGGACTGATTGGATGCGAGCACAGCATTAGAGCAGAAGAAGACAGCATAGCATGGTATGTAAAAAATGCCACAGAACCGCAATTACTGGAAATAAGAAGGCCAGGCTTGTGTAGGATGAAAGATTGCAAAGATAAAACACTGTACAAGCACTTGAAAATGAATGAAATTGAAAATAGGTGGACAAAGAAAAGAATGCATGGACAATATCATAGGGATGTTGCAGATAAGACAGGCAGAAAAAGATGGCTATGGATGACTAAAAGTGACTTTAAAAAAAAACTGGAAACGGAGGCTCTAATCTATGCTGCGCAAGAGAAAGCATTTAGAACCAATTACATCAAATACACAATAGACAATACTTCAGAAAGTGATAAGTAAGAGCAGAATTTGTGGACAAAATAGTGAGACCGAATGGCATATTACCAGACAATGTACGCCACTATCCCAGAAGGAATGTAATAGACGTCATGACAATATAGCAAGGATTGTCCATTTGGCACTTTGCAATAAGTATGGACTTGACAGAGCATAAATCTGAAGGCATCATCGAAAATGATAATGCAAAGATCTATGGGATTTTATGATTCAGTGTGACCATGAGATAGAGAATAAGAAACCAGACATAGTCTTAACTGAGAAAGAAAGCAAATGCCCAGCTGACAACAAGGTAGCGATAAGGAAGAAAGTAAAGTCGATAGATATGACAGGTTAGCTCGGAAGGTTAAGCAGCTGTGGTCGCTGAAAAACGTGGTAGTAGTACCAATAATTGTCGGAGTCGTGGGAATAGTGAATAAAAATCTCGAGAAGTTCATGGAACAAATAAGAGTTGTAATAAAGGTGGAGCACTTGCAGAGAACAGCACTGCTTGCAACCGCTCGAATACTCCGGAAGGTGCTCGAAAATTAAGAGGTGTTACATTAGTTCACTGATAGTAAACAGCTGACACTGTAGTACATCTCCAGCGTTAGAAGCTGTGCAAAGATAATACAATGATGATGAGGATGATAACAACAACAACAACAATAACAACAATAACAACACCAACAATAATAATAATAATGATAATAATAATAATAATAATAATAATAATAATAATAAAATTAGAAGCACAAAGCCTGAAATTTTGTGTGAGTGGGCTAGTCGATTACATCGCCCCCAGTATTTGACTGGTACTTAATTTATCGACCCCGAAAGGATGAAAGGCAAGGTTGACCTCGGTGGTATTTGAACTCAGTACTTAAAGTCGGAAGAAATGCTACTAAGCACTTTTCTCACAGCTCATCGCGTTAACAACAACAGCAACATCAACGACAACATCAAGAATAAAAAATAATCACAAGAGCATTCAAAGAGCACTAACCTCCGCCAAGGTAACACCAACGTCCTCTCAGCGATTAGCTGGAGGTGATTTTTAAAATGAGAATATCTGAAATGAACTCGACCGCTCTCAAAGATTAAGAAAAGAAAAAGAAAAAAACGGAAAAAATAATCCAGAATCCTTGACCGGTAGCGGATCGATCCCCAAATCTAATCACTTCGTGCCAGTCGCGAGGCCAAACATCCCTGAAAGTTTCATCTGAATCCATCCAGCGGTTCTTGAGATATCTTGTCCACGGACAAACAAACGCAACTGAAAACAATACCTCCGCCCTAGTGAAGGCGGAGGTAATAATAATAATAATGATGATAATAATAATAATAATAATAATAATAATAATAATAATAATAATAATTCAGACAAATACATAACAAAAACACCAGGACTTACAAATATATATAACATACAGAAAATTGCACTACTGGGTACTGCACACATTCTACGCAAAACACTTTCAATACAGTAAACATAAGAGCACCACAGCAAACCACAGCACATACCCAAGGCGCACAGAGCTGCGCTCGGTAGTGAAGTGAAAGCACGTTATAAAAATAAAACTACTGAATAATAATAATAACAATAATAATAATATAATAATAACTATGGTGATGATGATGATGAAGATTTCATTTATTTACCACAAGGGCGAAGGATGAGCGGGAAAATACAAAAACAGACATAAAGTGTTGGGGCTTACATAGTAATAACAATGATAATAACAATAATGTCTTCCATAGTCGAGTTATGTGTCTGTCTTCGTCAATTCTGAAGAAGTCGTCCCTTCTCGGTCACTTGAACCGGTTTCTTTTCCTGAGTTTCCCCACTTGAAGATTTTCTGTAATACCATTTGTTTTCTGATATCCGACATTGATGATGGCATTTGCATTCTTTTAGTTTCCGGCATGAAGTACAAGAGGAAAACGCTCAAAATACAACCAATGCTACACACCGTTTCAGGTACCCATGGTATGATATCCATCTGACGGAAGAAAACAGATGGAATATTAAATACATGTGAATATGTGTGTGTGCGCGCACGCGCACGCACACACACACACACACGCTCTTATGTATATATATATATATATATATATATATATATATACTCTTTACTCTTTTACTCTTTTACAAGCTAATGGACCCCAGGACTTACTCTTTGTAAGCCTAGTACTTAGAGATTGTTTATTAATTATAAGAATTTCCTAGCTATGTCAATGACTACTTTCATGTTATAAGGTGGGTTGAATCATAAGATTTTCCTTTGTCTACGGCTTCTTGGTCTATTTGGATTTGGTTCAATGTAATCTATGCTATTCTTGAACTTGGATCTTTCTAATGCAGCATTATAGTATAGAGCGTCTTTTTCAAGAGTGTCTTTATCAGCAGATAAACTGAAGACGTGGCTGCTAATGTTAACTAGTTGTTTAATGACTGCTGGTGGATAGTTGGAGCCTATGTCTATGTATGAGGCCTCCTCATTTGTTTTATGGTAGGGCGAAAAATTGCCTGTGCTAAGGTTCATATTAATATCTAGGTAGTTGACTTCTTTAAGGCTGGCGCTAATTGTAGTGGTTAGACCTAATTGGTTAAATGTTTTGCATAGTTTTTTTCCTTATTCTATGGCTGTGGTGTTCATTTTTATTGTGTACCATTCCCAGGTCATTGTCTATATAAACCTATGTTAGCTTCTTTTTTTTATTTCTTTTCGAAGGATATCTAGGATGTAGATGCCTACAAGTCAGCTATCTCTGCACCAGACTAGCTCCCCATTGCTACGTCAAGTAACTCGTCCCCATACTTTTTTTACCCAATAGGAATTATCATGAAAGAGCGATAACTTCCTTGGGTTCATAATTATATCTGGTCACATATGCCTTACTGAATTCAGGTGGCTTCTGAAGGAAGCGGATTTTGAGCGCCAAGCGCTGTTTGTAATCTGAATTAGACACAGAGCAGAAATATGTCTCACCTCAAGTGGCACAGTGTTGTGTGTCCTGTCTGATTTTAGGATATTTAAATGTTCGTTTAGTCCAGCGCGATTTAGGATCATATGTGCGCACACACATATATACGCACGTAAGTACGTACGTTTGTATGCGTGTATATATGTATGAATGTATATAGACACACAAACACAGACACACATATATATTCTGTTTTCTTGCCCATGGCACACGCAGAGTTCCGGTGGAACTGCGAAACAATTCACACATACACACACACATGATACTAATTTTGAATTCTGTACCGGTAATTACTTACAAGAACGCGAGAATAGGGCGACAGCATAGTTCCAACATTTCCAGAGAATGTTAAGAAACCAAGTCCGATATTCCTGGAATTATATGAGGAACAGTATAAACGAAAGACAATTCAAACAGTGGAATAAAGAGTTATGTAATGAGGGAGAAGATAAAGCTTAAAATTTCTAGCAGACTATTTCGTGGAACAGAGAGGGGTGTGAGAGAATAAATGAATTGGAAGGTAATCAAAGTTAGGGGAAATGTTTATAAAAAAGACTTAAGAATAATTGAAGATGAGCTAACAGAGAAGGAAGCAGAAGTAAAGATGTTATGGTAGTAGAAACTTTTGCACTTCGTTCAAATTTTTGATCTTGTACTTGGAAAATTTCAGCTCATCATACAAAAGTGAGCTGAAAAATAAAACTCGTAAATCCGGGGTTACTAAAGCGGGTCCTCATAAAGTGAGATATTACTGCATATATATATATATACATA
>NC_068991.1:74416515-74417102 GCF_001194135.2 Octopus bimaculoides
TATATACGTATATAGAAAAACGGTTTATAGTATAGAATAGGTACATACCTGTTGAAGACGAAAATGTATGTGAGAGATATTGTATTGGACGTGTGTATAATCATAGAGAAAGTGAAAGATATATGAAATGGACGTGTGTTTTGTCTATGTGTGTGTGTGTTTTTTGCGGCTAATTTGGCGGGAGTTTTGCATTCAGCAGAAGGTGGTTTGTGTTTTATCTCTCGATTGATGGCCGGACAAGTGAAAATATTTTTTAATATGTGTTTTGGGGAAAGGGGATCTGTTGAAGTGGGCGTCAAATGAAAAGAGACATGGACAGTTTTATGACTGAACTTGTTTTGAAGTTGGCGTGAGACGGAAGTATTGATGTGCGTGCGTATGTCTGTGTATGTGTGTGTGTGTATGTCTGATGGGGTGTGCGAGACAGAGACTGTAATGTTGATGGTGTGTGTGTATATGAGAGAGAAAAAGAAAGAAAGAAAGAGAGAGAGATAACTGAAATTTTTATTCAGTTTTTGTAGTGAGTGAATGTGTGAGTGATTGACAGAGAAAAACCGAGAGAGAGAGAGAGAGAGAGAGAGAGAGAG
>NC_068991.1:74417534-74419310 GCF_001194135.2 Octopus bimaculoides
TATATATATATATATATATATATATATATATGTTCACACACACGCGTATATTTTTAAAAGTATTTTCTGTTAATCTCATATAGCTCATTTCTGTAGTCGTCACCTTTGCACTAATCACCTCCATGAGGTCCTTGACGTTATCTGCACAGTTGCTACGAATCTGTTTTCGTAGTTAGGGTGTTTCTGTTTCTGCAATCTTGCTATGGTACAATATAAACTAAGCACGCAACCATCACATTGTTCTTACCGAAGGTCATATTTTTGAACTACTATAAAATGCTTACTTATCAAAGACTGGAAGCTACCAATTATTCTCTTCCTTATATTTTTATTCTATTGAGGAGTTAATCTAGACGATGTTTATTGTCATATTTCTGTCTGCTCGTAGAGGAATTTTCCACAATTTCTAGGTTTTTGCAACAAGGTGTTATAGGCTTTTTTACTTCGGTTCATAATTTCCTCGTCTCAA
Source organism: Octopus bimaculoides (assembly GCF_001194135.2). Classification (NCBI taxonomy): domain Eukaryota; kingdom Metazoa; phylum Mollusca; class Cephalopoda; order Octopoda; family Octopodidae; genus Octopus; species Octopus bimaculoides. The sequence goes on from NC_068991.1 coordinate 74,418,004, forward strand.
GTCAGACTGGAAACATTGCCTGCTAAGATACATAGTATGTGAAATACGGAACGATCATCTGCACATTCATTCTTGATACCTTTCAGCAAACTCGAACGCAAATAGGCTAATCGTTGTTTCCGTCACAGGAGAACAACTTCTTTTTGCGACGGCAATGTTTTAAGTACACAATCGATTCATTGACGCCAAGAATTCTAGGACACCGGTGTTTTGACATGTTGTTTCTAATCGTCCAGAACCACCCGGACATTTGAAACTAAACAAGAGTTAGTGGTTCTTGTCTATAATTTCAACGAACAAACTGTTTACTGGTTTGTGTTGATATCTGCCAGTCGGAAATAAATTGTTGTTTGTGCTGTGGACAGCGAGATCCTGTTTAGACTCAAAGGTCACGGTGTTTCTGGTTCACAAGATACAACATGACGAATACAGGTGATCCAGAATCTATTGCTCTAAGTTGAGTTTGTTATGAACACATTATCGTCGTAAAAAAAAGAGGAGTAGTTCTCCTGTGACCTACACGACAGGGATTAGCATATTTGCCTTCGAATCTACTGGAAAATATTGATTTCAATTTTTTGCACTGGGAGAGCAATTTCAAGGGAGGAGATAAGGCGACTATATTATCGGCTTATCTCCTCCCTCACGCTCCACTGGTACTTATTCCATTGACTCCGAGGGGATGAAAGGCAATGTCGACCTTGGCGGAATTTGAACTCAGATCGTAATGACGGACGAAATTCCACGAAGCATTTTCCCCGGTGTATATGACGGAAAAGAGCATAAGAATATGTGACATTCAGGCCTTCTCAAGAACAATAATGGCGTATATTATGATATTCAATGAATTTATAAATTACTTACCTCAGGTTAGTTGGGTAGACTTCTGTTGTATATATCCACATAAGACAAAATGAAGCACTGATACCAAACATTCCCAACAGACTGAATATGATGTTCAAGACTGAATAGACACTCGACCCATCTGGAATTATTTTAATTAAATATTTAAATTACATTTTTTTAAAATATGAGGCTGAATATGATGTTCAAGATTGAATAAAGACTCGGAACTTTTATCGCTCCATAGCACCTTGGGTAAGTGTCTTCTACTATAGCCTCGGGCCGACCAAAGCTTTGTGGGTGGATTTGGTAGACAGAAACTGAAAGCCATATATATATATATGTATATATATTAGTTTATGTATATATTAATATTATCTCAGTTTTTTTAAAAAAACCTTTGATAATGTAAACATGTTAATAGTTACCAGAGGTAGCAAAATTACACTAGAAAACAAGATATC
>NC_068991.1:74419320-74424804 GCF_001194135.2 Octopus bimaculoides
TTATCTCAGTTTTTTTAAAAAAACCTTTGATAATGTAAACATGTTAATAGTTACCAGAGGTAGCAAAATTACACTAGAAAACAAGATATCACAGCCGTTTTACAGGTAGAGATACCAAGTTAAAGTGATACATTTAAAGTGAGAAGATATGAATAATAATAATTATAATAAATGGAGCAAAACGCATATAAATAAAAGCTCCTTTAATTCCTACACATGTTTCAAAATATATGAGAGCTTCTTCACAAAGAAGTAAAAGCTGCTGGGATTCCTTATATATTCCTCATGTAAGAGGAATATATGAGGAATCCCAGCAGCTCTTACTTCTTTGTGAAGGAGCTCTCATATATTTTGAAACATGTGTAGGAATTAAAGGAACTTTTATTTATATGCGTTTTGCTCCATTTATTATTATTATTATTATTATTATTATTATTATTATTCATATATATGTATATATATATAAATCCGTGTGTGTGTTCGTGTTTGTTCCCCACCACCACTGCTTGACAACCTATGTTGGTGTGTTTGCGTGCTCATAGCTTAGCAGCTCGGTGAAAGGAACCGATAGCATAAGTAGTAGGCTTAATGATTGAAACAAGTAAAAGACAAAAGGAAAGCTTATGTGTATTTTACGTGAGAAGAATAAATACATACCTCCAAAATACAAGACAGCTACAGCTAAAAATAAGGCAACACCGGCGGTTCCTAGGAAAAAAGCTATTGCCACTCTTCTTGTCACTCTAGAAAGATGCAAAAATGATCGCATTTATATCATATTAAGGATGAAATAAGAACAACAACAAAATGGAAGAGGCAATGTTGCAATTATGAGACATAACCGTAATTTGGTGTTAGATGATATTAATTGATGGGTTCAAAGGTAATAGCTTTATTTTAGATCAGGTACTGGAAAACCCTCATCGAGAAGCGGTTCGCAACAGATATGGCTCATTATCAGGTGGACCGCACAACTAAAATAAATCTTAAGTTAATTTTTCATTTAGGTGTGCCATTTGGAAAGTCCCCTCCGACAAAATTTCAGACCTTGCGCCTTTGACAGATGATATTATTAGATTACATTCCACCGAGGTCGACTTTACTTTTCATCATTTCGGGGTCGATAAATTAAGTACCAGTTGCGTACTGGGGTCAATCTAATCGACTGGCCCCCTCCCCCAAAATTTCGGGCCTTGTGCCTTGAGTAGAAAAGATTATTAGATTACATTCTTTGGGCAATGAGCTGAAGAGACGTTAGAGGGCCGGACAGAATGCTTTGCGATATTTGTCCCAGTGAGTTCAATTCCTATCGTAACCAACTTTGCTTTTCATTCTTTCGGGGTCGAAGTAATCTATTAATTCACCACTAAAATAAACCTGGCCTTCTGGATAAATTATAAACAGTTTTTGGATTCTTTTTGGCACAAAATATAACTTTATACTAACATTAATTATAAACTAGTATAAAGAATCACTCTGCAAATAATTATACAAACGAGTAATTACAATTTTAAATCAAGCATATTGTCGTTATAAATATTAGTAGCTTTTTAACCTCTTTTTAGTTTTATGCAAATGAACGTGCGTGTGCATGAATACGGTTTTTACTTAATACGTTGGTTTTAATCTATCCTTCATTTAATCTTTGAATGTATTTTACACAACTTCTTAATCAACACATGCGTTTATTAGCAAGGTTTATGTATGTTTACATAATTACACACAAAATAAATAAATGCTAAACAGCAAATCAGAACGTACAGACAAACTTAGCTGATATTATTTTATGTCATAAATATTAATTCTGAGTGGACATGCTTTAAGAAAACTAAAACATGTACCTGGGCGCTCCTTTGAATCACACATCTACACACGCAGTCACACAAAAAATACACACACACGGGCGCGCACGCGCAAAGTCAACTTTTCAGGACCTTCACACGCCGAAGGAGTTTTGTGAAAGACACACATTTCACAAGTCAGCGAGGATCCCGCTACATGTAACGTAATTTTTAGTGAAGTGGCTGACCTTACGATTAACAGGGACCAATGGTGATAGCAGATTGGCCAAACTGGGGCCCATGACTTCTCTTACGTTGTGAACTATCTGTTATGGAAGAAGATGACGATGAGGAGGCGGATGATAATGAAATATATATATATATATACATTTGTATACATGCACACATATATATATTTGCATATACATATTTATGCATATATATATATATATATACATTTACACATAAATATATATATATATGCCTACACATATATATACATATATAGATATGTGTATACACATACACACGTATAGATGCATATTTGTATTTCGTGCTTCTACCCCTACGATGCGCTACACTTAACAATATGTACATGTCCACTGTTAAAACTGCGAGTGGCTACGTTAACGTTAAATGGTTATGTCTCAACTCTATACGTTCATGGCACCAGAATTATATCTGTGTTATTAATTATAACCTTTCGACAGTGACGATGATCCAGTGAATATGGTACTTAGTCACTCTAACCAAGAAATCAGAGGTTCGTATCGAATACAGTATTGTCCCTTGTGATTGCATTATTCTCGTTTCATCTCACCAAAATTGACCTTACTCGAGCAGGTCAGATTAAAGCTTTTATCCTTTCATTCATTTATTATTCATTAATTGTCATAATTCACTGTGTTTGTTTTTATGATGGTAGAGTGTGGTTTGAAGGAGATTATTTCTTTGTACTGATATTTCAAGCAAGATCAGTCGACCGTTTAGAAGTACCTTGTCTCCGTAGACAAGATGTTTTTCTCTGAACGGCCGCGTTTACTTTGTTGTCAGCAGATACTTCAAGCGGTATAATTAACTCATATGGAATTGATGAGAATTTTGTTGGCTTACCGACCCGAGTACGATTTCTCCAGCAGAAAAACCTATCTACTTGCAGTAACTTTATCTTTCATTGACACAACGTTACGTAAACATGAAATAAATAACGGTTCTATGGATCCATGTGATTCAAGACAAATATTAACTTAGCTGAGCTGAACTTATTTCTAAAATCTTCGTCTTTGCTCACTTATAAGCGATTACTGCCATTTTCAAGCATCTTAATTCGACATATGACGTATAATATTGGTTTCAAATGTTAGCACAAGGCCAGCATTTTCGATGAAAGTGCTAAATCAACCTCCAGTGTTTAACTGGTACTTATTTTATCGACCCCCAAAAGGATGAAAGACAAAGTCGACCCCGGTGACATTTGAACCCAGAACGTGAAAACGGACGAAACGCCGCTAAGCATTTCGTCCGGTGTGCTAACGGTTCTGTCAGCTCACCGTCTTCATATGATGTACATTATTAATTCAAGGATTATCTTTTTAGAATTATGCCAGTCGTCTCTCTGCTCATTTCTTTAAATTTATATTAACCTAAGCTACCATCTCATCTCTTCAAATCCATACAAGTCTAAGATATTCCTTTCCACTGGTTTGAGCCACCAGTCATTGCTTACTTTAATTCACACACAACAAAACTGTTTATATTCAACATCCTTAGTTCTCTAATGTTTCGTTTTCTTTTCAGTCTCGCTCTCAATATATCACCCTGTCCATAACCGAATTCTAACATTTCCTATCTTTCAAGTAAATAAACTCCCTCTTCTCACCACGATCAGTTTGTATGCCCTCGTCGTTTAATCGTTTTTATTACTCAAGTCTTCCATTATTTGTCATCCTGTCTCCTGCCCACGAGATAAGTCTCCTTCTCTTCCACTTTATTTATATCTCTCTCTCTCTTTCCCTCTTCTCATCTGAACAACTATGTTAATGTTATCTTGCGACTAACCATCAACAAACCTTTTTAGGACCGACATGACTTCTACATCCGCTGTGATGACAGCGTGTCTAGCAGATTTACTCTCTATTCAAAAGCCCACGACCAATATTGTGCAGAGGGAACTTTTAATAAGCCGACCTCTTTTATTTTAGTTCTGGCTTCACAATTTAGAACCATACCTCTATCTCTCTCTCTTTCTCTTTCTTTGCCTCTCTCTCTCTCTCTCTCTCTCTGGAAAGAGGAAGGAAGAAGGAAGTAAAGGCAGGCCCAATGCTTGGCATATTTTTATACCACCACTCGGCTCATGGATAATTTTTACAGATTTGATTTCACTCTTATTGTAAGCATTCAGACCAGACTGCCAGTAAAGGGATTTCACAATCGCTTGCCGTGCCAATTCCCATTTCTTATGCGTAATGCCTTAGCTTCTCACGGACTACAGGCAGAGTCCGTCCACCACATACTGCAATTCATGAGTCGTCACCTCCTCTTCCTAAACCACAGCTAATCCAAATGAAACGAACGCCAAACGAAACCAAAACTACAACCAAATACTATGAAAATGTGTAATATACGAAACTGCAAAGCAATTGCCTCTCCTTTCTTTTAACATTCGTGGACTCCGGTCCAAACAAGGCTACGGCTATCATCAACTGACGTACAGATCTTATCGCTCTCGATGCTATTCTAGGTTGCCTCTATATTCAAGCTTCCCTACGGCATGTGATCTCTGCTTCATATGCACAAACCACACTCTCACCTAAATATTAGCAATTTCTCTTGACTCACGACTCTCACACAAAAGCGGAATCTTTCGCAATAAAATCTTTAAAAAATAATTTGAATCATAACCTAAATGAAATACACGCCAAACACCCTTGATTTATTCATCACCTCTGGACCCAGTTTCCGCCAAACTGTTATCGTTTCTGCATCTGTAGGACTGGCTAACTACAATTTCATCACGGTTTCTCTCCACACATTCATGTATAGCCCCGATAATTCCCCAGTTTTCTTGGGTCCTACAGTCCTTAGTCTACTAATTGTTTGGAATTCCAGTAGTATACATTAAATATCGTACGTAGATGGCCATTTTGATTGAATACTGCTTCAATTGCTTACAATGGAATATCAAACAGAAAAAAAAATATGTGTATATATATTACCTGAAAAGTGTCATGGCCATGGTTATATTGCCACAAACTTCTGTTAGGGAAAACAAGAAAAAGTTCAAAAATCGATTACCTGCCAAACTGGGAGATATCATATACACGGCGGTGTATGTCACACTGTTCATGAACCTGGAAACCCAAAGAATATAATGTATTTCTGTTAAAAATTGATTTCTGCTGCATAAGTTTAATCTATGGAAGGAAATATCAGGAGTGGAATCACTACAGGTTCAGTTTTAATTTAAGATCCAATACTTAAACTATATTTATAAACTGTTTAGAACATAAAACCAAAACACAAACCCCATTAAGGAAATTTGTCTTCAAAAAACAAACATATAATCAATTTTTGACACTTGAGAATTATAAACTATTCTAAATGTCCGTAAAATAATTTACAAGCCACTTCTTCCAATCCAGAAGTGATATGTAAAAAAGCCAACATAAATTGGTGACAGCTTGATGTTCTCTCTGCGAAATAT
>NC_068991.1:74424814-74427024 GCF_001194135.2 Octopus bimaculoides
CGGGTACTTACATTATTCGGGAGCGTCAGCACAGGCCGTTTGGTAATGGTTGCCCGACTTACCGATTTAGATCCCGCGTACTGTATCTTCTTCTCTGTGGATCGGGATGGGGTGACGGCTCGTGTTGGTTGGCCATATGTCACACGGCCACAGTGGCTGAGGAAGTGTCTCGCAGATGGGAACTGGCTAGTACATTTCTCGAAGGGTTGCCCGGAACGATCCGAGAGGATTCCGATAAATGGTGGATGCAATGACGCGCTGCAACGGCGTAGGACCTCCATCATATCTCATCGGACCTCAGTTGTGCAAACAACTGAATACTCATAATCGAAACTGACGGAGAACCATTATTTCTACAGCTGAATATTTATATTCTATCTTTTAATCAGGAGGATAAGTAGAACATTTGACCCTTTACAAGGGCTCCGAGACTAGCGAGAGGAAGATGGGGAGGAAGATATCCCCACATCGGAGTCCGAGTCCGAACGCTTGCAATGCAGTGAACTCCATTAAAAGTACCAGATAGGCTGCAAGTACCTGATGGAGTGACGATAAGCCAGGCGAAGGATTAAATCTATCAACCAAGGCATCCGCAACAACGCATCCGGTCAGACGTTCTAACATACCGCCAATCCATTTTCTGGACCAGTAATATTTTTATCGACCCCGGGAGGACGAAAGGAAAAGTATAGCTTGTCAGCATTTGAACCGAGGGAGCAGAGAATCACAACAATGACTCTACCAGTTCGCTACTGCGTATTTTAGGAGGACTCAACCACTCCAGAAATGTTCCAGTTTTGATAAGCAATTTCAGATTTCAGATCAAGACACTTGCTAATCCAAAAAGAAACCGAAAAACTGGCGTTCTCTTCAGATATGTAGTCTGAAGTAATCCGAAACGATATGAAATACTATTCGACGTAGGGCTACTGTTTCACAGGTGGAAAAGTTTTTGCCTAGCAAGGGTCAACCAGATAATACATATAAGTTATCCTCGGCAGGATTTAAACTCTTGTATTTTCAAGAGTAATCTATCAACGAATATATCCAAAGGTCCATATCAATTCTTTTTCAATACAGTATGAAGCAATATTCTACGTGGAAATATTCTTCCTCGGAAGTACAGGTGGGAAGGTCTTTCTCCAGCCGAGGCCGACCAGATACTATAGGCGGGATTTGAACCCAGTGCGCAAAGAATCACAACATTGGCTCTGCCAATTCGTCACCGTGTTATTTAGGAGGACACATCTACTATATTCCATTTTCGATACGCGATTACGTATATCAGATCTAGATATTTGCCGAACCAGTACGAAACCAAAAGACTATTATTCTCTACAAATAGTTACTCTAAAGTAATCCAAAGGGAAACACGCAAGAAAATTTAGCATTGTTTTACTGGGACGATTCGGTTCAGCCATTTTGTACTTTCCGTCTGTAGAGACTTTCAGCTCACTGTCGTCGTTGTTGTTTAACCTCAGGTAAGCCTAATATATTAGGTTGTCAAGAAAGTTCTTGCGGAATTTTAAATTTTGGTTTTAAATTATGTATTTTCAAATTAATTTTCGTTAAATTACTTCGACTTTATATATCATTTTAAAGATCATTTTTCGCTCTATCTAATCGTGTTACTCTTTTTCTTTTTGAATAATTAGGTAATTTTTTCCGGAACGTTGAATACAACATGGACAAAAAGCAAATTCGCACAATTTTCTTATTCCAGTTCAAGCTAGGCCGAAAAGCTGATGAAACAGTTCGCAATATCAAAGATGCGTTTGGCACCGGAACCACTAATGAACGTATAGCGCAATGGTGGTTCAAGAAATTTCATAGCGGTGACGAGAGTCTTGAAGATGATAAGCGTAGTGGTCGGCCATCGGATGTTGACAACGATCAACTAAGAGCCTTAGTCGAAACCAATCCACGCACAACTGTTCGAGAGCTTGCTCCTGAATTAGACGTAACGTATACGACAATTTCCAACCACTTGAAAGAGATTGGAAAAACAAAAATACTTGAGAAATGGGTGCCGCACGAATTGAACGACAACCAAAAAAAAACCCCGCCGTTTTGAAGTGTCGTCTTCCCTTCTTTTACACAGCAAGAACGACCCGTTTCTCGACCGGATTGTAACTTGCGATGAAAAGTGGATTCTTTACGACAACCGGCGACGCTCAGCTCAGTGGCTGGATGCCGACCAAGCTCCAAGG
>NC_068991.1:74428625-74429779 GCF_001194135.2 Octopus bimaculoides
TATATATATATATATATATATATATATATATATATATGAGAGATTTTGGTATCTAGAGGACCCAAAAGGCAGGTAAGGCTATGTAAGTGCTACGGAAGGACCGCTGTTAGACTCCCAGTTCGATAATATTATGCGTGAACGTGTATATGTTGAATAAAATTAGACAACAAAGCCAAGGCAGTATAAAATTTCTAGGACATTTATAAAGAGAGAGGGGTAGGTAGAGGTATACATATCCTAGAAATATATATAGCCTTTTACATAACGAATAAACAGTCTAGTCTAGTTTTTCTGTTTTGTTTTTGTTTTTGTTTTCTCAATGCTCAATTATTTCTACTTAACTCTACAGCGTAACCCTATATTAAACGTTAACTCACACATAACCATCAGAACGTTGACTAAAGCTGACCTATGTTCTTGATACAGGGCAAGAACGTTGTGGCAGTGAGGCGCCGATAAGATGATAAGACGAATAAACACGAATAATTTGATACACGAAAGTAATAGTCACAATGAAGAGATAGGTTTCTGGTGCTCATGTCCTACAGAATGGTTTCAGTTTCAGTTTGTTTACGTAATTACTTCTTACTCTTGAGAAAAATCTGAATGAACATGGAATTGTTAAATGATTAAGAAGTTTGCTTCGTAACCAATCGTCAAGGCTTTCCAATCGCGAAGAGATTACGTTTTAATCACACTCATTCTACTGAGGCACGTGTGACTTGTGTCACACTGATTCTGTCTGACAAATACGGTAATGGTCCACGTTTCCCTGGAATACTCAGCCAGTTAGCACGCTAAGTCATTTTTTGTTTGCCAGGGATTTTAGAAATGAGAAGCAAAACTGTATCTGCCGCTATGTGGCGCTGTTGGTTGTGTTGTTGCTTCTAATCATGTTTGTCTTTTTCCAAGTCAGTCATTACTGAGAAGTTTTATAATTGAATGCGCTCCAGTCATGACCACCTCGTCTTAGTCAAACTAGTCTCATATTAATCTAAGGACTACCTAAGTGCTGAAGTCTGTATGTCACTTTTTTATTCATGTCTATAGGATGCAAGTTGAGAGAGGTTTGATGAAAAGATGACCACAGAACGATTGTCTGTTTCTCTTTCTTTTTCACCCACCTTCTCTACTTCCCTCCTCCCCTCCCGCTC
>NC_068991.1:74430279-74430783 GCF_001194135.2 Octopus bimaculoides
TCTCTACTTCCCTCCTCCCCTCCCGCTCACTCTCTCTCTCCCTCTCTCCCTCTCTCCCTCTCTCCCTCCCTCCCCTCTCTCTCCCGCCTCGTCTCTCTCTCTCCCTCTCTCCCCCTCTCTCTCTCTAAATTGGAGACAAATCTAAAGCGTATAACTTAGAACGTAACTTACGAGATTATGGAGACAATGAGCGTCATTTTGCGAGCCAATGAATTCGTAAATATCGTGAGGAATCCTTCCTCTTTGACTTCTTGTTGGTGTTTCAGTTTTTCTTTGGATCTTTTAGTGTCTTTGTTCTTGATTGTGGCCAGCGGAATCAAAATAGTTTGCATCTTGTCCCAAATCGGGTCGAAGTCAACGCCATTTTCTTTGGCAGCTCGTTTGATTATCTTTTTGGATCTTTCAACATCTCCATTGGTGACCAACCAGCGCAAAGATTCTTCAAGGTACCTTGAGAAAATAGAATCAAAATTTCCATTCACAAGAGAAATAGGGACAACAGCA
>NC_068991.1:74430793-74432488 GCF_001194135.2 Octopus bimaculoides
AGGAGGAGGAGGAGGAGAAGGACGACGACGATTGTGACAATGACCATGGCAACGATAAAGATGATGTCGAAGACGACGACTACGACGTCGATGATGACAATCATGAGAGCTATGACGATAAAAGTAATGTTGATGGTAGCAGTAGTGGTGATGATGATGGTGGTGGTGGTAGTGGTGGTGGTGGTGGCGGAGGAAGAGGGTGGTGATTAATGAGGCTATGGTTAGAGGTCTTTTTTTCTGCTGCGTTAATTGATTCTGGAAAGAAAGCGTAACAATCTTACCACAACTGGAAGAATGCCATGACGTGGCAGCTGGAATAGACGATATTATTGATTCTCCAACTGTAGTTACGAAACAGATAGGCAACGGGTGCAATGGGCAAGACACACAGGCCCCAGGTGACACCACTCAAACCGCTCATCAACGTACGACTCGAAACCGGAAAAAGCTCCAACATAAGAGTGTAAGTTGCTACAGAAAGGCCCTGTTAGAATAGGAACATTGGTACACACACACATATATATATATATATATATATATATATATATATATATGCAAATAAATAAGAAATTATGCGGATAAACAAATTAGACACGTTAAATATATTCAATATATTAAATACATTAAATACAAAATATGTATATATGATTCCATGCAAAACGAGAGAAGTTCATATCTGGTGACTGGCTAGGCTATGGAAGCTATTTTATGCTATTCTCTTCCAACCAGCCTTGGGTCATTTTAGCCATGTGACAAGGAGCCCCATCTACCATAAATAAGATTCTTCTTTAATCACTTTACCACTGGAGAAGACTTGAAGGAGTATTTTCTACAATATGGACAAATATTCATTTGAGTTTATGCTTCCTTCACACTCCACCAACTCTGATCGACCATTACTTCAAATTGCTCCCCAGACCATCACAGAATAGCTGCCGTGTTTCACTGTTGGCTGCAATCTTTTCACGTCAAATTCTTGATCACAGGGACTCCAGACCCACAATCGACCACTGTCAGAAAATATAGTAAATTTGGATTCATCAGAGAATATAACAATGTCCCAATGCTAGTGGCCTCTCCACCATCTCGCTGACCCAATCTTTTCTCTGCTTGATATTGGCCGGTCGAAGAAGTGGCTTCCTTCTTGCTGCTCTGCCATAGTAACCAAGCTTGTGGAGATATCTGACAGCTGTTCTGGGATTGACATCAACTTGTTCTGCTATATCAGAGGACTTGCAACGAGGATTATCCTCCACACTTCATTTAACAAAGCGAAGGGTCTTGTCAGAGGGCCCTGGTCGATCTAGGCGAGGTAATATGGATTCCCTGCCCTCCCTGGGGAATTGCACAATCACTCTATTAACTGTAGAAAGTCAGATCCCAAGGTTTTTCTGCTATTTTACTCTGACTAGATCCACCTTCAGACTGACTCACAATACGGCCTCTTTGAAATTCGGCCAGTTCCAAGCCTTATTTTGTCTGTGGCATGATTAAACAGTGACATACAGAACTTGATACATAAATATGCCAATTAATAAAAAATATATAACTTTTCGAGTTAAAATAAGCTTAAAACGATGTCTTATGGGGTGTCTATTTACTTCTGACATGTCTGTTTATATATTAGACGCCCACAATAATATAAACACGTATTTACAGGATATATATATATATATATATATATATATATATATA
>NC_068991.1:74434362-74437206 GCF_001194135.2 Octopus bimaculoides
ATTATTAAAAAAAAAGGCTTCTACTCGTGTAAATTGATTACTATTGTTTGGATAGTTCCAATTAAATAAGTCCAGAAGCTTGGTTAAATATATATATACATGCATAAATACCATGAATTCCCATTCTACAATCTAGCAAATAATTCCGTGAATATTTTACCGGGCAACGCTGGGTAGTAAGTCTAGTATTATATAAAACACGACATGATATGATATATATATATGCAGGCCAATGAAGTCTCTTCTTCTTAGGAGTTCGACCTTCTGTAAATATTGCAATACTGCTTCCATGAGGTTAATCGATAAAATCGAACCCAGTACTTCGTCACTTGTCTTACTCGACCTTCAATGATGGTAAAAGTAAAGTTGACCAGTGTGGGATTTGAACTTAGGATTTAGAGGTACTCAATCAAACCCAATACGTTACTGATTCTACCAATGGGACACCGTCACAGATGCCTTGTTTTACATTACTCCTTCTACTCCTTAAGGGACACTGTCGCGACATATGGCGTAAGTTGATTCATTTAAGACCTGGTGGAGAGCATAGCCCCCCCCCCAGGCCTGACCCCAGATGACTTCCAAAAAAGAGGAAAAGCAATAGACAGAAAGAAAGAAAAGCATGAGAGAAAGAGAAGAATCTACTCCAATACAAGAATACTACTTCATTTATCAACACCAAAAGGCGAAACTGACTTCGGCGGGATTTGAACTTAAAGCTAAGACGTACGCAACCAAATCCAACATTATTGATTCTTTCTATATTGAAACCACATGTTACATGAATATTAATTTTGCCTCACTGTGAACACAGACCTCGTGGTTGAAACACAGGAATCTCAGAAACCAAGATGAAAGATTAAATCGACTAGTTTCAGTGGTTATTAAAGTCTCGTCAGGCCACGCTTGCTTTCTCTTAGCTTCGAAGAGAAAGTAGTCATACAATGTATGGAAAACGTACACAAGATCAGACAAGACCTGGCTGACGAGGGGCCACCTTCCGGATTCAAGCATGTGGTCTGTTTTCAAAGGAAACTAAATGTGTCTTTATTAAAGATATCTTTTATCTTTGACTTGTATTAGTTAGACGACAGCAGCCATCCTGGGGCATCGTCTTGAAGGGTTTTAGTGTAAAAGATCGACCCCAGTACATATTTTTTAAAGTTTGGTACTTATTCTATCGGTCTCTTATACCGAACCGCTAAGTAAATGGGACGTAACCAAATCAGCACCGGTTGTCAGGCGGTGGGGAGGAGAAGACAAACACACACGCGCACACAAATACATATACGACGAGTTTCCATCCAGTTTCTGTCTAACAAACTCACTTACAAGGCATTGGACGGTCTGTAGTAGACGATACTTGCTCCAAGGGCCGCAGAGTGGGTCTTCTACAATCGAAACCACGTGACTGCAAAGCGAGCTTAGTTTTACATTTTATAATTTAATCTCAAACACTCCGTGTTAGTGCTTCATTTTATTAATATTCACGGCCATACTTACACAGATACATAAATAGGATCAAGTGCGCTCCGTTTATATTCATTCACACAAAACACGGCTGTAACCTTGTTAAAAATCTTAATATGCGACTGTGTATGCGTGTGGGTGTCTGACTATCCGCGCCCCTGTATCTTGTGCGTGAATTGTGTATATGTGAGGTGAGGTTCGATTCGGTTCGATTCATAAAAAGGCTTGACGTCGTAAACGACGGAGTGTCAACAACAACAATAGTTGCATGTCTAGACATGCGCAGATAAACTTAAATACTAAACGTCTGCAAAGTTTTACTGATTTTTCCCGTACTATCGATGGCTTCAATGTGTAACCTTCTAATTAGCCTTCTCCTTTTTGATTTTCAGAAGCCCAATTTCCCAAGATTGGTATTTAGGCAGTGTGTTACATATCCCAGGGCCCGAATGATTACAGGTATAGACCTGAACTTGTCATATCGGTAGAATAATTGCAAATTTCTCAATAGTTCAGCATAGGTGTTTTCATTATGTTGACATCTACTGGTCAACCGATTTCCACTACGCTATATAGTGTATGTATGTATGTATGCATGTATGTATGTATGTATGCATGTATGTATGTATGCATGTATGCATGTATGTATGTATGCATGTATGTATGCATGCATGTATATACTTATGTGCAAGTATGTGTATATATATGTGTGTATTTATGCATGCATCTATGCATGTGTGTATATGTGTGTATGTGTATGTATGCATGTATGTATGCATGTGTGTATGTGTATGTATGTAGGGGCCTGGATTTTCTAGGATTCTCCATTATATTACGCATGGAGTTCCATGTATGGCGGCTGAAGGACGAAGGAATTCCACCCGTAATATCATGGAGAATCGTAGAAAATAATTCAGGCCCTTACATAAACGGGACCAAGCATTATAAACTGTGCACAGCCGGACGGGCGAGGATATTAAATGACTCCCTCGACCCTAGAAGCATCCTTCACTCCAGATTAGAAGTCTTTGGTCCCTATTTGCACTTGAGGAAATCTCAGCTGACATCCTGGAACACACACGATAATAGAATCGATTATGAATAACAGCTAAAAGGAGACAAACCCCATGTTGTTGACAGAATAACGAAGTCCTTCTCTCCTCCATTGTCTAGAGAGGTTACTTGCCACAGAGGCCATGTGCCAATAGGTTTTGGGGTCTGATGATACGCTGTAAAGCTAAACGCTTTATGGACGTGAAACGCAAAGTAATTCCATAGACCGGACGTATCTATCATTATTCTATACTGCTCTATAACTTAGAGTGTGCTTCTTTTTCGGATTTATGATTTAGCGACGATATGTATATATATATA
>NC_068991.1:74437630-74444050 GCF_001194135.2 Octopus bimaculoides
ATTTTTCATATTTTGTTATATTTTGGGTAAAGACTGAACGAGTACGATCGTGAATACAAAACAACAGAAATGGGGTTCCTGCGAGGGGTTCCAGGAGTAATGTTACTCGACAGAGTACATGACTCGGAGTTGAAGGAGTGTTTCTAAGTCGAGAGGTTTCTTTGCATTAAGAGGTTCAATAGACATATGGTTAGAACAGTGGTTTCCAAAGTGGGCGATACCACCACACCCCTGGGGGCGGTGGAAAGTTCCAAGGAGGCGCTGAAGAAAAGCGGGGCCATAACGAGGTAGCCAAAAGAGGGCGATTGATGTAAAAACAACAAAATAGTGGGTTAAGTAGGTTACGTTTTATTTGTGAAATACAGTTGCTTTGAATTTGCATCAGAAAATGATCTATGTTTGTGGTGGTAAGTTAGGTGTGCGATGCTAGAAATGTGGCCTGGGCAGCAGGAAAAAATTTGGGAACCACTGGGTTAGAATGTCACAGAAAAGGCTCACAAGAAAGATTCTTTGATCCAAGACACCCAGTAGGAGACCTTGGGGTCGACCAAAAACGAAACGGTTAAATAATATCCATATTTTCAGTTGGTTACGCTTGAGAATCTAGCAAGAAATTATAATGGCAGTTGCTTCTGATAGGACCCCTATGGAAAAGGTGGCTGAGTATTTTAGCCCCACTATCTTCCCAGGAATAGTAAGAGGCGAAAATGGATGGATAGATGTTATATTTTGGTAAGATTTATATTATTAAAGGAAAAGCTTTCATCTACTTTTATTACTTTCCTTCTAATTGTTTTTCTCGCATCTCAGTTGCTGTTTGTCGATAATTGTTTCTCTCACTCCTCCCACACCCAAGACTTCCTCTCATCTCTGTAGCTTTTCTATGGATATAGATTTTTTTTATATATTTTTTTCGGCTGATCTTTTGTGTTGTATTACATCCATAGAAAAATCCCATGACTGACCATGAAATTGCACCTACAAAGTTACCTTCCGAGGCCCAAGTCCGGGCAAGGTTGCGCCTGGAAATCCAGCAGTTGCCCATGCATACCAACTTTCTCTTTCTATGCCACTGATGTTATCCAAGGGAAAGGCAAAGTTTGGCACCGGTGACGTCGCAACTCATTTCTACACCTGTATGAACTGGAGTAACGTGAAATAAAATGACTTACTCAAGAACACAACCTACAGCCCGGTCCGGGAATCGAACTTACTACGTCATGGTTGTGACCCCGACACTCTAACCACTGGGCCATTAGTATAGAAAAAACTGATACTACTCGAAAAAATTTATAGGCTACAGAGATAACGGGACAAGAACTTTCAAACATAAAAGGGATTATCTATCTATCTATTCGCCCTTTTAAAGCCTAGCCAGGCTCATGGACCCGGTTCCTGGTTTCAATGGCGTATGTGTTCCTCCCAGCTGGACGGGACGCCAGTCCATCGCAGCATTACTCATGCAACAGGAAGAAAGAGTGAGAAAAAGTTGGGGCGAAAGAGTACATCAGGGGTCGCCGCCACCTCCTGCCGGAGCCTCGTGGAGCTTTAGGTGTTTGCGCTCAATAAACACACACAACGCCCGGTCTGGGAATTGAAACCGCGATCCTCCGACCGCGAGTCCGCTGTCCTAACCACTGGGCCATTGCACCTCCAGAAAAGAGATTATAGACATACAGAAGCCGGTGAATGTGTTTATACATTTAATAATGGGGTTCTTCCAAAATATGATAATATTGCTTTCAACACACAGTTTTGGATCAAAATTCCTGCAGAATAAATTCAAAAATAGAAACAAGAAAACAGCAGACAAAGTATTTCAACAAAATATGGCAGCAAAAATGAATGATTGCATATGTTGTCTTTTGTTTCATTTTGCTTCTTTCAGTCATTGGACCGTGGCCATGCTACAGCATCGCCTTGAAGAGCTTTCGTCGAACGAACCGCCCTAAGCATGGTACGAATTCTGTGGAATCCTTACACCGAACCGGTAGATTACGGGGACGTAAACAAACCAACACCTTCAAGCGGTGTTGTAGGGGACAAGCACAAACACAAAGATACACACACACACACACAACTGGCTTTTACAGTCTGTCTACCAGATTCACTCATCGGCCTTTGGTCGGCCCGGGGCTATAGTTGAAGACTATACATACATATACGAGTCGTATTGTACGATAATAGAAATTATATTTCCCACGTCTGCAACACTTTATCAGTATCTTCTTGTACGTGTGGTTTTCATATCCACCACTGAAAGTATTTAATTCTTGATCTGTAAAGAGATATTTGAAGAATTAGGTGAAATAAAATTGAGAAAAATCCGAGAAATTGACCTTTATAAAAAGCGTCACCAGGAGTGTCTCTACTTCTCGCAGTATACGGAGAGGATTTTTTCAAAGCCGTGGGTAAACCCGCTTTCCGCAGTTACGGGTAATAAACATTTTGAGAGGATTTCCGCATTCAAAGAGTTAAAAAAAAAAACGTTCTAAGTAATGATGTTTAAATTGCTTACCTCCGATACAAAAGATTGATGTTTTCCTTCATCGTAAGCATATCCGTTTATACATGTTAATGTGCGGTTCGAACTCTTACTGCTCCGACTGATTATTCTTATATGACATTTTCCGTACACTACGTCGTGAGTGTCATTGCTTTCGTAGCCATAGTCGTATAACTGAGATATGTTCAAATTAGCACATCTGGAAGTGGGAATTGAACCTGAAACAATAACAAAGCATTTTAATAGTATTTTACGCATTTATTCTTTTACTGAATTCAGTGATTGAATCACGGACATGCTGGAGCACCACTTTTGACGGTTTCAGTTGATCATATCGATCTCAAGAATTTATTTAGTCTTATACTGTAATAGCTAAGGTTTACCTTCTTGGTGTAAAGGAACACAAATCAATACACGGATTTACATTAGTGTACAAAAGCGTACATACATACACACACTCATACATAATACATACATACATACATACATACATACATACATACACACGCGCGCACACATACACACATACACTCACACACACATATGATTATATATACTCCGTATCTGCCAGCATTCTCGCATAAGACGCACCCTATTTTATAAATATATTTTGTGGATAAAATAAATTTTGTTATACTCTTACTGAAAGATATTTTTAAAGTGGTTTTGTGGGACAGAAATATATGCTTCTATGCATGTAAATATATTACCGTGACATTATAATGGAATAATGCATGAAACCATAAATTTACCAGAGCTAAACTACGATATGGTAGTTCTGCATTTCACTTTATCCTCTTTCAGATCATATTCGATGTAAACTTCGTATTTCTAGCTGTGATCCTTTGTGCTACAGCGATCGAACACCAGGATGACTCACCACCGCTATGATTTTGTTGTCATCTACTCGTAACCGTTCATCTTTCTAGATGACTCATTTAGATAATTAAGAATTGGTTTTTAAAGACAGCAGAGCCATTTAATAATGTAAGACATATATTAGGCGTGAGTTGTTTGCTAATGAAGGTTATATAATTAGATAATGTGACCTCCACAAATAACTGCATTAGATACAGAATAATTTTTGATACTCTGAAAATAGGAAAAGCGCGTCTTATACACCAAGATATAGTAGTCTGATCAATAAGTATCCGGACTGTTGCCATAGTAACAAAGCTAAAGCATGCAGAGTGAAGCCGCTTGGCACAGATTGACTATGAACTCTGCTCTGCATGCACACTAATTTTTAATTTTCTAGCTCACTTCTGCTGCTTACAGCATTCCCCTGACAAATCAACTAAAACCTCTAGAAAAGTGGAAAACAGTAGGGCCACCAGACCTTTTTCATAGTTACTGGCTGAAAAGGTTTCAGAAATCACGGAATGTCAATGGTTCAATAAAATGAGAAGACATAGAGAACGACTGCGGTTAATATAAGGATAAATCGGCCTAATAATGAAAGAATGATGTTCAAGCACAAAGTCCAAGAAACACAGTGCTTAAAGATTTTTTATAAGTGGTGTCAGTAAATATTCCGCCTGTACATAGAACAACATAGAATGGGTCCGCAGAAAGCAAAGTTGCCCTGTTGAAAATCCAGCCTGAGAATATGTTGTATAGGCTAGTAAGAGTATACTGGACACACCGGCTAACAAGAATACATCTTTTTACAACTTCTCTATAATGTGTAAGGTTCAAATTCATTTCAGGCTTTCAAATAGACTAAGACGTAGTTTGAACCACTGATTGAGAAGCTACGGCAGAAGTAACTCGTCCTAGCTCCGAATACGCCTTTGCCTTTCATCCTTTCGGGGTCGATAAATTGAGTACAAATTGAGCACTGGGGCCGATCTAATTGACTGGCCCCCCCTCCCCCAAAATTTAGGGCCTTCTGCCCAAAGTAGAAAAGAATATTAACTGAAATTTAAGTTTTATGCGTTTATCATAAAACGCTGCATCTCGAGTTCAAATCCAACCATGGCCTACACTGCATCTTGCAAGCATCGGACTCACGTTTCTCGTTTGAGGATACTTTCCTCCTGTCACTCCCAGAGGCCCTGTAAAAGAGTCACGTGACATGGACATTGCCTTTCTTCCAGACCAAAAGATTCCTAATTCTTTCTAATTTTTGTACAAGGCTAACAATTTTGAGGGGAGAGCGAAAGACGATTACAAGCCTAGTCCTGGAGTCGTACTTTATTTTATCGACCTTTAAAGGATAAGAGGTAAAGTCAACCTTGGATGAATTTCAACCCAGAATATGAAGAATAGGAAGAAATGCCATTAAGTATATTGTCCGACTTGTTACCGATTCTGCCAGCACTTCACCTTCCACAAAAAATATAATAAAACTCCACTGAGTGGATACAAAATCATGGCCTTTCCGCCAATGTTAGATTGGCCTCAGCATCCCTTCCACAAAACCAGTCCTGAAGGCCCTGTAAAAGGGGACATGAGTAAAAGGAAAGACTAATGACCCCTGTAGAAGGCATTACTCACGCCTGACTAGATGATAACAAGAAAAGGCCTCTTTCAGCGGATACAAGACCATGGCCCTTCCACCAAAACGGTGGGGTATATCTAAAATCTACAAAAGAAAAGATAAATATTTTTTAACACCTACCGATAAATACAATCTTCAGCAATGCAATAGCAAAAGGAATCATGGAAACGTCTGTGACCAGATATTGGGTGACCTGGAAGAAACCTTTTGGTTTCAAACTGACCAGTAGAGAATCGACGTCGATCATTTTGTCCGCTGTTTAACTGTAACACTAATTATTACTTCTTTGGAAATGTTGATAATGTCAACGAAGATGACAAAGACGACGAGGACGACGGTGATGACGATGATACTGATCTGGTGATGACAATGCCGTGGATGAAGTCGATACTGCTGCAAATATAATCGTCGTTGAACTTTGTGTTAGCTTCAATGCGTTTGTATTTTTCGACGTGTATCACAGCTACACTCCACCATTCTGGTTCTGATAGTTTATGATTCCTCTCTCTATAAGTTATATTGTTATCATTGTAATGTAGTTGTAATGTACCAATCGGCTACGTTTGAGGGGGTGGCTAAAATTAAGTCAGAAACAGATAGAGCATGGTAGAGGATTGGTCGCACTACAACACTACATAGAAAAAGACCCTTTCTACGGTCCATAGCGCAATCCCACACGCAAATACATACCTAAAGATACAAACGCATTCACCCCAACCATTCACCATTGAAGCCAAAAGTGTACAAGACGGTAACTAAAGAAAGGAATAATGTGCGTGTGTGTGCGTGTGTTTGTGTTTGTGTGTGCGTGCGTGTACATAGACATGTGCCTACCTACCTACCTACCTACCTACCTACATACATACATACATACATATATACACACACATACATAAATACATACGTGCATACATATTCACACACACACACACACACACACACATACACACACACACGAGCTGTGCGGACTATACCGAACTGGCTTGGTGCCTCAATTTAAATACATAATTCAACTGAATCTTAATTATGTGTGTGTGTGTATCTATCTATCTATCTATCTATCTATCTATATTCTCTTACTCTTTTGCTCTTTTACTTGTTTCAGTCTTTTGACTGTGGCCATGCTGGAGCACCGCCTTTAGTCGAGCAAATCGACCCCAGGACTTATTCTTTGGAAGCCTAGTACTTATTCTATCGGTCTCTTTTGCTGAACCGCTAAGTTACGGGGACATAAACACACCAGCATCTGTTGTCAAGCGATGTTGGGGGGACAAACACAGACATACAAACACATACACACATACATATATATATATATACATATGTACGACAGGCTTCTTTCAGTCTCCGTCTACCAAATCCACTCACAAGGCTTTGGTCGGCCCGAGGCTATAGTAGAAGACACTTGCCC
>NC_068991.1:74444281-74446261 GCF_001194135.2 Octopus bimaculoides
TATATATATATATATATATATATATATATATTAACGTTTAGCAGAAGTATCAGAGTGAGTCATGTTCCGAGAGTTTCGTTCATTGTCACTTATCACACCATTTCAGGTTGAAGGTCTGTGTGTTTATATAGCTGTTGATAAATTTATATAGTTGTTTATATAGCTGTTAAATAAATAAATATATTTCCTTATGGAATATTCTAGAACGAATGATAATAATGTCACGTGGATAATTCAAAAAATTCAAAATTTTACGCGTTATGTCGTTCAATAAGCAAATACATAAATAAATAAGAAACACAGAGGGAAAAAGAAATACAACAAAAAAGGATATTGAGCGTGACATCACACACACATACACATACTCACATATACACACACGCATACGCACATACACGTACCAAAACAAATCCCACAAAATTCGTACATCTGTTATAATAACAGCGAAAATTTGTCTGCTGGAACTCCTGTATCTCAGCCTACATTTGCTCTACATGGACATATTATACCTTTTTGGAATCAGAATGGTCCCGGGATTGAAAATCTGCCCGCCATTTGGTTCTTGAACATCCAGTTATAGGATCTGATTTAAAAACATTTGTGTTCCTACTTCTAGCAAGTAAAGCTTGGCTGATTCACGTCATCTTTGTTGGCGTTTGTCAGATGACGTCAGAGATCAAAGGGGAGATAAATGACATTCGCTTCGTTAATTTTACGTCGGGATAAGAATTTTCGAACAAACTGGCCAACAGTTGGAATTCAACTTGGAATTGGAACAATAGAATGATTGCGTTACAGAATTAATTCTCATCCGTCCTTAACCTCTGATCAAACATCACCGGGACATGACTGTGTAGTTAGAAGCTTGGTTCCTAACCACATGGTCCTGTGTTCAGTCCCACTATGTGGCACCTTCAGCAAGTGTCTTCTGCTATAGCCTCGGGCCGACCAAAGCCTTGTGATTTGTAGATTTGGTAGACGGAAACTGAAAGAAGCCCGTCGTGTATATATATATATATATATATATATATATATATATATATATATATATACGTATGTATGTATTTGTGTGTCTGTATTTGTCCGTCACCATCGCTTGACGACTGATGTTGGTGTGTTTACGTCCCCGTAACTTAGTGGTTTGGCAAAAGAGTTCGATAGGATAAGTACTAGGTTTACAAAGAATAAGTCCTGAGGTCGATTAGTTCGGTTAAAGGCGGTGCTCCAGCATGGCCACAGTCATATGTCTGAAACAAGTAAGAGAGTAAAAGTGTATACTATTTATGCTATTTATCTCTGATAAGGCAGGGTGCCAATTAGTCCTCCGCAGGAGTTAGCTTGACAATCCAAGCTGAGTGCGACTTTTAATCTGGTGCATATGCACGAGAAAGTAAACATGAATTAGACGTATTGATTTGCATGCATATATATATATATATATATATATATACATGGATACTCATATATATGCAGATGCGTGTACACATACACACATACACACATACATACATATATAAAAACACACACACACATACAAGCACATACAGGTGTTGGACAAAATTATTATTATTATTATTATTGTTATTATTATCATCATTATTTTATGATTTTTACTTTGTATTATATTACGCTTATTTATTGTGCTTTTACTTATTAATTTTTCTATATGTGACTGGATTTTCATCGATGAGTTCATGAACCTTGGTTCTTTTCCCTAAAACTATATATATATATATATATATATAAACAAATAGTAAATTAGTATATGCATATATACGTACAGGTATGTGCATACCGACATCCACCTGTATGTATAGGTGCATATCTGGGTACAGGACATTGCAAACAAACGTAGACGAGAACACACGAGCCACATAGAGAACATTCTACTTCATCAGCTACCCACGTTTTAACACCGGCGTTTCGACGAGCTTCGGGCAGGACGCATCGTTAAAACGGCTCGTCCCATGGATCGCAGAT
>NC_068991.1:74446818-74450506 GCF_001194135.2 Octopus bimaculoides
TATATATATATATATATATATATATATATATATATATATATATGCACACACATGCATACGTATGTACATACATACATACTCATATATACATTTACACATATAAATACACACATATATAACATGAAGCAAATAGAATATATAAAACCAGCTCTTCTTTTCTTTTCCCTTCTTTCTTTTATATGTATATATGCACACTTACATATACACAAACGGATATACATACATATATACGCATATGAAGTCACACATACATGCACATGCGTAAGCACATTAATGCATATGTACGCATATGCACTCCTACACATACATACGCCCACGCGTGGAATTGGACAACAGTAATGAATACAGGTTTCTGCAAAAGATATGGTTTGGCGTTTTGAGAACGGGTTTCTACGGAGCAGAGTAACCACGCCTTGTGGGCACACGTGTATGTATTTAAAAGCGCTCACGCACACACATACGTATGTAGACAGCCATAGATGCCATTAAATGCAATACTGAAATAAGAGTATAACACAAAATAAATAGCACTCTTTATTGTTTTACAGATACGTTGCACAAATCTGTAATCGCACATCTGAGAAGAGATATTTCTGTCAAACCGGAATTGGAGCTTCTCAAGGAAGGAACCTTCTCTCTGCGGCTGTATTCTTTTATTCTTTTACTTGTTTCAGTCATTTGATTGCGGCCATGCTGGAGCACCGCCTTTAGTCGAACAAATCGACTCCAGGACTTGTTCTTTGTAAGCCTAGTTTTTAATCTATCGGTCTCTTTTGTCGAACCGCTAAATACACCAGCATCGGTTGTCAAGCGATGGTGGGGAGACAAACAGAGGCACACAAACACACACACACGCGAACGCACGCACACCCCCACACACAAACACAAACACACACACATATATATATACGACGGGCTTCTTTCAGTTTCCGTCTACCAAATCCACTCACAAAGCTTTGGTCAGCCCGAGACTATAGAAGAAGACACTTGCCCAAGGTGCCACACAGTGGGACTGAACCCGGAACCATGTGGTTGGGAAGGAAGCTACTTAATACACAGCCACTCCTGCACCTTTGTGAATAAATTGCATCATGTCAGTCTCTTTGCAGTGGTCAGCAGTAGACAGCGTCATGCTGGTGTTCCATCTGCCTTGATACCTCGTCTCCGTGTCCTCGATATCTTGGTGAAATCTTTCTCCTTGCTCATCACTTATCGCCTTATGATTTTCAAACAAGTAGTCCAGATGACTGAGAAAGCAATGCACATTTGCACTCAGAGCACGAAAACTGGTTCACAGGATCTGCACAAGATTTTCATAATTTGATGGCTTCCTTTTTCCCAGGAAACCAGACACAACTGCAGTAAAAGCATTCCATGCTTCTGTTCCATCGCCAGACATGGTCTGCAAAAATAGTCCTGAAATAGTCACCAATTATGTGGCCCATCAAACGTACCAACCTTAATTTTCTCACAAGACAAAACAGGAAACTTTCTGCTTAAGTATTTGAAGCAGTCATTGTCTCAGTGTTTCAAAACATGTTTCGCACACTATATAGGGTGCCCAAGCTTTGTCTTGTCACCAAGTTTCATGCTAAAGTAAGGAAGAAAGGTAAGCTTTCTTCACAAATTATGTGATTTGGGGCTGTTTTTACATTCTCTTCTCTCACAACTGGCCATATTTCCGAAACTCAAAACATATTCAAGCCAGTTGTCAGCTGGGAAAAGCATTTTCAGAAGTCAACAGTTATAAAGTAAGCAAATGCCGATTTGTGATGGCAAAGTTCCATAAAGAGCATAGATACCATGAAGTTCTTTTTACAGTTCTTTGACCATACTTGACGAAAAGTGACCTTGACGAAAAGTGACCTTGACGAAAAGTGACCTCACTATTAAAATATTAAGGAGACTTTCAAAATACCAATTTTCATAAGAAACAGTTAAATGTTAAACAGAGTTAGCGGTTATAATAACCGACTAAGGGATCAGATACGTGTGTGTATTTTTATATATCATGTATCTATGACTGTCTACATATGTATGTGTGTGCGTGTGTGCTTTGAAATACATACACGTGAGCGCACAAGGCATGGTTACTCTGCTCTGTAGAAACCCATTCCCAACATGCCAAACCGTATCTTTTGCAGAAACCTGGATTCATTACGTACATATGCACTAATGTGCACATACGTACATATGCACTAATGTGCATATATGCACATATGCACTAATGTGCTTACGCATGTGCGTGCGTGCGTGTGTTTAGAAAATACAAGTGTATGTTATTAGATAAGATTTTAAAGATAATTATCTTCGTTTTGTTCTTCGGGGCCGAATATTTGGTTTATTAAGCCCTCTTTTTCATAAGAAATCCAGAAACATAAGTGTATGTAAATCCTGCTTCTCCGTCTCCTGCAACGATGTAATCCTTGAGATACTCGATTAAGCCGTTCGAGATGGGCTTTCCAGTTATTACGATTAGTCAAAGACTATTTTGGTGTGATTTGAACTCAGAATGTGAAGTGGGGAATATATACCAAAAGGCATTTGTTGAATATTCTAGCTATTCTGCCAATCGATTAACGATGGGGGCGATATAAGAATGAACTACAAAACATTACTGTTAAGATCGAATACAAAGATGGAAGGCGAAATCAAGATAAACAATATATAACAATAAAATATCATCAACAAAAACGTAGCACTGAGAGAAAACCATCCAGGCTGATTTGAGGAACCCCACATAAAGGCTTGGATTACAGAGTACCATCAGTCAAAAGTGACCCCCCTCCAATATTTCTATCCCTTTTTTTATGGTCGTATGATTAGAATAAGCATAATTAACCTCCTAAATCATGCTGTCTTTAGTTCTTTTTATAAAACATCCTACCTTTCCATCCTCACGTTACACTTGTGGTCGATTAGGGCTTGTCTACGATGTAAAACCCTGGTTCTCAATGTGTTTCCACTACGTTCACCACAAAACATTCTTCACTACTTGAATGACGAAGACTAACCAAATTTCCATGCCAAAGAAAAGCGGTAGGTTGATCTTCGTCCTAGACTTGAATGATGGTGATATTTGTCATGCACGTGACAGTCACTGTTCGACACACGTCTGCAAAATAGCAATGCATGATCAATGAACGAATGCATGCATGATGGATTTCTTGAGCTGCGAACTTCTCGGAAAGGTTCAGCTGATAGCACTTGAGTGACCATAGATTTTGTTGTGAACATACAATATTAACCTGTATTCCTGCCAGACCAAGGACTTTTGGAAGTTGTCCATAACCTCCTAAATTAATTTACCCCAAAGAAAACTTCTCTGGCGATATTTGTCGGCATCGAGAATCGGTCTTAGCCACTGTTTTTTATATCTTCTGCTAACCCAATCTAATATGCGTTAGTTAACGTCCTACTAACCACATTTTCTGGTTGGTAGAGTGCAGTGAACATCTGGCAACATTCCAGAACCCGAAAACCCACTTGCAGAGGTGGGAGGAGAGGAGGAGAAGGAAGAGGAAGGGAAGGAGGGGAAAGAGGCGGGAAAGGAACGGAGGACACTCTATTTCGGAATATTAAATTACGTTTTAGTGGAGCCAAGCATTTTTCAAGTGTACTATCACTAACACACATACACACACACACACACACACACACACACACACCAGCACACACACACACACAC
>NC_068991.1:74451490-74454257 GCF_001194135.2 Octopus bimaculoides
AGTAACCATAAGAGCATCACAGCAAACCACAGCACATACTCAAGGCACACAGAGCTGCGCTCGCTGGTGAAGTGAAAGCACGTTATAAAAATAAAACTACTGAACAATAATAATAATAATAATAATAATAATAATAATAATAATAATAATAATAATAATAATAATAATAACAATAATAAAAGGTTGTGGTAAGTAATTTGAAGAAAATGTGACTTCAAGTATTATATCTCAGATCATATCCTTCTATTTGGGATTTAGCATTAATTAAGATTTTTTTGCTTTAATTTGCTTTATTTTGGGGGTTATTTTGGTGATTGTGGCGTTGGCTTGGAGTACGGTGTTGGCAGGTTGACGAGGATAACTGACTTCCCCAATTTCACACAAGGACACAGATACACCATTCTGTCACACGACCATCCTACTTTCCTTTCACACACGTGTGTGTTGTGTGTGTGTGGAGGTTGGAGGAAGGCGTGTTTCAGTGATGCTTACACTTCGAAATCTTTGACTATATAAAAAAAGTAATATGTGTGTGTATGTATGTATGTATGTATGTATGTATGTATGTCGGATCACTTTCGAGTGCTACTGGTAACATGTAACCCAGTACAACCTGTTGCATGGTCGGGCCGTTGGCGACTAAACCGGCAACGCCACCAGGCTTGCTTGGTGAGGAGGGTGTTTATTGGAGACCCTGCAGGTTGGAAAACAAAACCCGTCAAAGGGCGGAGGAACTCTTGAGAGTCAACGGCCATCCAATATATGTGTAATTATATATTTACTGTATATCTCCCTTTTTCTCACTAATTTTATATATTGTATATTATAGTTTGCTCATCATATATATTTTTTATATATATATTTTTATATACTCCATATCGTATATTCTATGTATATTTTGTATATCAATATTTTTTATATATCGTACGTTTTTTTTCCCTTATATCTATTTTATCTAGCTTATACCTATATTTTGCGCGGGGACATAATCGGACTGAATACCCGATCGCGCGGTTAAACCATTGGGAGTGAAGGACCCCTAGCCCTTGTTAGGGCATCCTTCTAGGAGAAGACAACTCAGGCAACTGGGATAACTCCGACATAAAACCTGCGGCTCAGTGGTTACCGATGATGTTGAATTGTTCTTCTTTTCGGGTTATGGCTACTGTTGCTTAGTGAGTGGGATTGACTCAGTGCACAGCCTTTCCTCACTTTAAAAAAATCTTCTTGCACAGGCATTGCAGGATAACAACATTGATTGATTGATTGATTGATTGATTAATTGATTAACTAATTGATGATTCAGTTCTACATTTAAGAGATGAGGAATTATGTACATTATTTATATTATTTACATTAGACGGATATTTGTCCTCATCTTGTTTGTTGTTAACACACCGTTTCGGCTGATATACCCTCCAGTCTTCATCAGGTTTCTTGAGAAAATTTGGCGTAGTGTTTAAGAGCGCGGGCTACTAACCCCAAGATTCCGAGTTCGATTCCAGGCAGTGATCTGAATAATAATAATAATAATAATAATAATAATGATAATAATAATGATAATAACATCGAAAAATACCTTAGAAATGAGAACCCAGGTTTGAAATTTACCCAAGACACCTGATGAAGGCTGGATGGTACATCAACCGAAACGTTGTATTAACAACAAACAAGATGATGACATATATCCGTCAAATGTAAATAATGTAATTGATGATTGTTGATAATGTTGTGAGTCTCAACTGAATGGCTGGCTGTAGCTTTAAAAAGCAAATAATCAATGACGTACCAAAACAATATGAAAATAAATGGCAGTAAGGACTCTGGAACCACATCAGATGAAAGAGTCTGACTCGGCAGGCACTCCAGAGCATCACAGTCGTGCTACTGTGATAGAACCAAATGAAATATTGAATATTAGCTGTTGGAATGTACGGACGCTGCTTGACCGCGAGTCCTCAGAATATTCTGAACGAAGGACTGCTCTTGTTGCGAAGGAGCTTCGACGCTATGATCTTGATAACGTTGCTTTATCTGAGACGAGATTAGCTGGAAATGGTCATCTTACAGAATCTTGTGGAAAATATACATTCTTTTGGAAAGGGAGGAATGAAGAGTTTAGAGGAGATGATGGAGTGGCATTTGCTGTTAAGACTACTCTTGTGGACAAGTTGGAAAAATTCCCAGTCGAGCGTCTTATGTCCATGAAAATTATTTTGGTTAAAGACAATTATGTGACCTTGGTGAGTGTGTATGCTTCAACTATGTGCTCTACTGATGACGAAAAAAGTTTCTTTCTACCATGCTTTGAAGGGCATTATAAGAAACATCCCTAGGGCAGACAAAGTCATCGTACTGGGTGACTTTAATGCTAGAGTGTGTAGGGATTTTAACACATTGACTGTAATTGGAAAGCATGGGGTGGGAAAGTGTAATAGTAATGGTATGCTTCTGCTGCAGATATGCGAGGAGCTGCGTCTGTGTGTTACCAATATCACGTTTCAACAAAAGAATAAGTTTAAAACTACATGGATGCCCCCTGCATCTAAAGAATGGCATATTCTGGATTACATCCTTGTTAGGGTGCGTGACAGACGAGATGAGCAGTGTGTTCGTGTTCTTCGTGGGGCTGAGTGTTGGACTGACCACCGCCTAATACGTGCAAAAGTGATATTAATCACAAAACGTAAAATCCGGGCTGCCTTAAAGACTGAATGTTGATCATCATAGGTGAAATAGTTATATATATATATATATATATATATAT
>NC_068991.1:74455984-74460678 GCF_001194135.2 Octopus bimaculoides
ATATATATATATATATATATATACATATAACGGTCCAGATGTAAAAATCTTCTTGAAAAAAAGAAACGGTTTTGTTTTGTGTTTAATTGATTATATATCGTTTATTTCTGAAGCTAATAGAAAAAAATCGTTCATAAACTACACATCTTTTGTTGCAGGATTAGTTTCATTAATAGGTAAACTCTGTTTTCTTCTGGATTTCTTCTGCTTCCTTAATTGTTCTCTGACGTCGTCCATTGTCATTGGCATTTGCATACTTTGACTTTCCGGCATAAAATATAAAAGTGTAAGACACCCGAGGCACCCAAAACTAAATATTGTCCCAGGTAACCATGCTATGTACGTCATCTGAAAAGTAAAAATGTAATTAGCATCAATGTCTAATAAAAACTTTTTTTTAATTAAGAAGATAAACAAAAGTACATTCACAGTGGCAGTCCGTCGGTTACGACGTCTAGGGTTCCAGTTGATCCGATTAACGGAACAGCCTGCTCGTGAAATTAGCGTGCAAGTGGCTGAGCACTTCACAGACACGTGTACTCTTAACGAAGTTCTTGGGGAGATTCAGCGTGACACAGGGCGTGACAAGGCTGGCCCCTTTGAAATACAGGTAAAACAGAAACAGGAAGACAGAGTGAGAAAAAGTTGTGGTGAAAGAGTACAGTAGGGTTCGCCACCAGCTCCTACAGGAGCCTCGTGGAGGTTTTGGTATTTTCACGTAATAAACACTCACAACACCCGGTCTGGGAATCGAAACCGCGATCCTATGACCGTGAGTCCGCTGCCCTAACCACTGGGCCATTGCGCCTCCACAATAATAATAATGATAATAATAATAATAAGGAGGAGGAGGAGGAGATTAAGCAGTTTGTGGTCGATGAAAAAGGTGGTAGTAGTACGAATAATTGTCGGAGCCCAGGGAACAGTGAGTAAAAATCTTGAGAAGTACATGGAATAAATAGGGGCTGCAATGAGGGTGGAGCACTTGAAGAAAACAGCACTGCTTGGAACCGCTCGAATACTCCGGAAGATACTCGAAAAATAAGGGTTGTTATCATAGTTCACTGGTAGTGAACAGCTGACACCGTAGTACATCTCCAGCGTTAGAAACTGTGCAAAGGCAATAATGATAATAATAATAATAATAGTAATAATAATAATAATAATAATAATAATAATAATAATAATAATAATAATAATAATAATAATTCAAAAGCCAGGAAATGTCTCACAAAGTACCATGTCTGTTCATTCATGTTTTGAGGTAGAGCATTTTGAAGTTTCCACAAATGCTAGGTATTTGAATTTATCCTTACCGTGAGTAGATTTTTATTAATATTTATGTATTACAGCATCCTGCCATGGGTCAATATTCAAAGAAGAACTAGTCTAGAGCATAGTAGTAAATGTATTTTGTAGTTGTTAGTATTTGAACGAGTACTAAGCCTTCGCTGTTTATGTTGGTGTCAAAATAATGGTGGGTAAAATAAATTATTTAAAAAACAAAAATAAAACTCTATTACTCACAAGTAGACGAGAATATGGGGAAATCATGTTTCCCATACTTCCTGACAAAGTGAGAAATCCTAAACCAATATTTCTGAAAATTAAAAAAAAACAACAGTTTTAACATTTTCGACTGCAAAATTCATTTCAATGCGCAGCAATATACGTATGCATACATGCACGCAAACATACATACATACATACATACATACATACATGCATACATGCATACATACATACATACATACATACATACATAAAAATATGCAAGACTTTTCTCAAGTTCCAAATGTGAATTTGTATGTGTTAACTACATCCCAGAGATGGAGCCTTGTATCTTTGTTGGAAACTGGCTCGCTCCTCAGTGGAAGATTTATAATAATTAAAAAACAGAAGAGACATACATACATGCATGCCTACATACATACATACACTTATGCCTGCATATATACCTACACACGCACGTATACATACACGAATCAGATCGTAACTGAAAGATAACAATTTACGAGATGTTCTTACATGTTTTCAAAGAATGTTTTTGTATATTCTTAAAATAGACTGTCATAAATAGTCAGAGAAATCATGCTACAGGTTTCATTTCTAATTGACCATCTTCAAGGTCAATTAATAATTTTAGTTTATTTTTTATACAATATAAGCAAATTAAAACAGGCACGTTAACAGATCTTTCTCTTTATGCTAATGAATATGTTATTGTGTTAGGGCGTCAGTAATAAGAGACGTTCCATAACATAATTATTCTCATTATTATTCTCGTGTGTGTGTGTACTCGGTATTAAATTATACACACTCTTGTTTCTGTAGTTCATTAAAACAAAAAGGAAAGGTTTAAACAATTACATCATTTTTCGACATAGTCTCCTTGTTTTACGAAACGCTTCTTCCAGCGGGACCCAATTTTGCTTATTCTATCGGAGAAGGTTTTCACCTCGTTGCGTTTCTTGCGCTAATTCGTCTGTAACAAACCGACGACCTCAAAAAAGGTGCTTGACCGGTCCAAAGAGATAGCCCGAAGGGGTGATATCTAGTATTCCTGTAATTCGAAACCCAATTTTTCAACGCTTTCAATGGTGTGAGCGGCCGTATGTGGCCATGCATTGTTATGCAACAATAACACTTACTTTAACAACAGACCTCGGCGTTTGTTGACCAGCATGTGACTGTAACCTACACTAGTGACTATAAACCCCTTTTCCAGGTAATGTTCCAGTACAGGTCATTTCGCATCCCCAAGAACAGTTAGCATCAATTTTTCTGTGGAAGGTTAAATATTGACTCTTCGCTCCAAAAAACCTTCGTCTTCTTCACGGTTGTAGCGGTCGAGTAAGCTTTGACAGATTTTCATACGCTTATGCGCTCCTGAAAGCTCTCTCGGCACCCATCTCGCACAGACTTTACGAAATTGAAGCCTGTCGTGGATTATTTCGTATGCAAAACCATAACCAATTTGCAGAGAACATGCCACCTCATCAATGGTCACTCGTTGGCTCGCCAAAAGCATCTCTTGAACTTGTTGAATCTTCACGTCAGTGGTAGAGATTGATGGATGTCCTGCTCCCTCTTCGCGCTTCTTGCTTGTCCAGGCATATTTAAACGTGTCGCTGTCCCCGTACTGTTCTGAAAACCTCCGATGAATTTGAGCCCCTAACATACTTTCAGACTAGAGAAATCGGATCACGGATTTCTGTTCTTCCTCGGTGCATACTGCGTCAGCAGAACAGCCATATTTACTCTGAAACACAAGAATGAAAACTGGAGCGGTCAAGGTCAAACCTCGGTTGCGTAACTGCGAGAGTGGTTACGTAAGCACAAGAGTGGTTGCGTAAGCACATGAAAGCGGAAGGCAATGCAGCCAATCTAAAGATATTTTTTAGAACTAAGAACGAAAAGAGCCGGAAAAATAATTGCTTTTAATCGAGTCAGAAGATCAGCAGTTTGGGAAGGAAAGGGGAATAATACGTGAATGGTACTTAATTTTATGGACACCAGAGGGACGAAAAGCAAAGATGATCTCGGCAAGATTTGATCTTAGCATAAAAAGCAGCAATAATTTCCTGCAAAGCATTTTCCCCATCACTCAAACGATTCAGAGAATTCGTCGCAATCTGTCATTCATAATAAATAAATCAACAATTACCTCAGGTTAGTTGGGTAGATTTCTGGGGCATATAACCATATGACACAATACGAGGCGCTGATACCAAACATCCCAAACAGACTGAATACTGTGTTCAAAATGGAATAAAGTTTGCTGCCATCTGAAAGAATAAAAAGGAAGAAAACTAATTCAGTCTTTCAATCGTAAAATTTTCACCAAGGATTAAAAGCTCTGATACATATTTTCCCGAAACTATCTGTACGACATACATGTGTGTGTCTGTGTGTGTGTGTGGAGGCGCAATGACCCAGTGGTTAGGGGCGAGGATCGCGGTTTCGATTCCCAGACCCGGCGTTGCGAGTATTTATTGAGTGAAAGTACCTAAAGCCCCACTATGCTCCGGCAGGGGCCGGTGGCGAACTCTGCTGTACTCTTTCATTGCACTTTCTCTCAGTATGTCTTCCTGGTTCTGTTGTACCTGTAATTCAAAGGGCCAGCCTTGTCACACCCTGTGTCACGCTGAATCTCCCCAAGAACTTCGTTAAGGGCACACGTGTCTGTGGAGTGCTCAGCCACTTGCACGTTGACTCGATCGGATCAACTGGAACCCTCGTCGTCTTCCTTTTCTATTGGACTTTCCTCTGTTTCTGAAGAAGAGCTTTTGTCGAAACGTCTCCACATTGTTTTTTTGTGTTTGTTCTTCGTTTTTTTTTTTGGTGGGGGGATTTACTATATATATATATATATAGTACGTGTACTGATGAACAAAAGAATACAGGTTACTTCACAGTTTTTTCTGTATTTGATTGAGAAACCAGTGGTCTACCGTTGAGTTAAATGTTTTTAAGAGATACATTTTGAAAAGCTGCATTCCCTCGCTTTCGGTAAATATGTTGCTTATTTTGGCAGTTTTTTTTTACTTATTTAGTCCCTCGATAGCGTGAGGCATTAATACACAGTTAATGCCCTTTATATATAATTAAATATATCTATGAAGAAACGATGAATTTTTTTCATTACGAAATGTTTCGTTATTTTTTCATTATGAGGTTTTTTTCACGCTGAC
>NC_068991.1:74460823-74464559 GCF_001194135.2 Octopus bimaculoides
TTATATGTCTGTATATATGTATATATGTCACTAAAGTGACTAAGGACACTAGTCAGGACCAGTATTGCTAGAAATGAGAACCAAATAACTCATAATGATGAGACGCGCTATCCTAATGAAGGCAAGCTCCCTCAGCCCCGGGCATAGCCAGATCACCAGTGGTTTCGCATTTACATTAATGCTCTTAATGGTAAGAGCTATGAGTTGATTTGACTCTTATTTCTAGCAATACCGGTGCTGACTAGCGCCCTTTTTTTTTACCTTTCAAGGCGGCGAGCTGGCAGAGTCGTTAGCACGCCGGGCGAAATGCTTTGCGGTATTTCGTCTGTCTTTACGTTCTGAGTTCAAATTCCGCCGAGGTCGACTTTGCCTTTCATCCTTCCGGCGTCGATAAATTAGTACCAGTTGCGTACTGAGGTCGATCTAATCGACTGGCCCCTCCCCCTCCTCCAAATTTTCGGACCTTGTGCCTAGAGTAGAAAAATATATTTTTGTTTTTCGATTGAAAAACTGTTAACAACCCGACCTTATTATTTATATATGCATGTATGTATGTATGTATGTATGTATGTATGTATGTATGTATGTGTGTGCGCGTGTGTGTATGTATACATTTATATGTATATGTATGTATATGCATGAATATAGGTATACTAGAACAGAATATGACCACGTAGTTTATAGCGTATTCATATAATATATTGGTTTCGAATTTTGACACAAGGCCAGCAATTTCTGGAGAGTGAGTAAGTCGATTACATCGACCCCAGTATTCAGCTGGTACTTATCTTATAGATCCCAAAGAGATGAATGACTAAGTCGACCTCGGCGCAATTTGAACTCAGAACTTAAAGTCGGACGAAATGCTGCTCAGTATATGTGAGATTATTTTATTGCCCACAAGGGGTCAACAGTATATGTGAGTGTGTGTGTGTGTGTGTGTGTGTGTGTGTGTGTGTGCGAATGTGTGCGTGCGCATGTGTGCGTGTGTATGTACGATGCTTACATACGTAGGAACGAGCATGCGTATGGATGTTTATGTGCATATATCTATATATCTATATCTATCTATCTATCTATCTATCTATCTATCTATCTATATATATATATATATATATATATATATATATATATATACATACACACACACACATACACACACACATACACACACACACACACACATACATGTATGCATATATATCTATTGGACCACTGAACTCAGCATGTATTTTTTCATTCTTTTTCTATTTATTTCCTCTTATTCCTTTCTGTTGAAGAGCGTAGGTTCGAAACGTAAAAGACTTTTCGTTTTTCCCGAGCCTCAAATTAATACACTTGCTTGTTCACTTGTCTTTTTCTTTTTTTCTCTAAATATGTGTGTGTGTATGTAAATATGTGTATGTGTGTATCATTTAAATACAGTAGTAGTTGAATAATGTTCTTAAGGCCGTAATTTACTCACATGCAGCATCTTTCACAGCTTGTCGCTAACTCAGTTCTTAACCAAAATGAAAGCTGTTAACATTTTTGAAGAGGACTGGTTCCTAGCTACATTTTGGCCTAAAAAATTGAGATTTGATCCAGTAGAGAAAACGTTGTATCAAAATTTGTAGCAACGTTATAGGAGATTAAGTAACGCCACCACTCAAATTTAGATCTAAATAATTTCTATTTATTTTAAAAGCAAAATATATTCATCTTAGCTTCAATGATAGAAGAAAGCATGAATTATTTCATAGTTTTGGTCCCATGCAACAAAATTTTGTATCACAAAAAGTGAGGTAAAATATCATGAAAGTAAATATCAGGCAAAAATTGGATTTAGCATAATTAACTTTTTTTATTTTAAAAACAAACTATATTTTAATTAAGCTTAAATGATAGAGCTCAATTCAAGGAATTTCTTGGTATCAATCTCATGCAATGGAGTTTTAAAAGAACAGAGTTACGAGTGTTTATTTCTCAAATTTGAGGGTGATAATATAGTTCTATACTTTTTATGAATATAGTTTTATAAGGGAAATTTTAATATATGTCACTGACGTCATGAGACAAGAGAAAAATTATCAACGACAACGCTAATTGACACATTTGACACACTATTAATTAGCATAATAGCATAGCCCGGAAAAAACATGGATTTCATGGAAAAATGCGAGCAGGAGGTATAATATTCTTAAGATTATAAATCTGGAAAATTACAGGACAAGTTATTACACTTGAAAAAGTTCAGGACAACTTATTACATCTGGTAAAGTACATAACAAGAAAATATTTTGCTTAAAGTGTTGCAGCTAAGGATAAAATTTGAATATTAAAAATTATTTGATTTTAATTTACAAAGTAACAATATAATTCAAAAAGGTACCATTATTTTGTGTAAGTATTGACACATTAGAATACTTAAAAATGAGAACCAGAAGCACTAATATAGCTTAAAGTTTTATGCAAAGTAGAATAGTATATATGGTAGGCAAATTCATTATGTAAACAATAGGCAATGGCTCAAGATAAAAATGTGAAGACTTGGCAATAACTTAGGCAATAACTCAAGCAAATTTTACTGTGAGTTTATTGTTACAGGTAGATGTTACTGTAATATATAGCTAATTTTCGTATTATTCTATTTATTGTACTAACTAATTATGTACTACTATTATTTTTTATAACCCGTTTTCAAATTTTTAATTATTAATTAATAATTTAAAAAATGAATTGTTTTGAAGTTATTTTTTAAATGTTTGATAGAAGTAACAAGTAATAACAAATAGAAGTAGTAACTTGTAATAAAATTTTTAGTTTTTAATAAAAGCTAATATTTTCTAAACCTAAATATTTTATTTGAAATTTTAACCTAATTTTCTTGCTCTGTACTTTACAAGATGTCATAAGTTGTCCTGAACATTTTCAAGTCCTGTAATTTCTATGTTTATTATCTTAAGAATATTATTTCTCTTCCTCGCATTTCCCCATGTAATATATATATATATATGTGTGTGCGTGTGCGCGCGTGTGTGTGTATAGATATATATACATATGTATACATACATATATATTTATGAATTTACATATATACGTATTAGGCGCAAACATGGCTGAGGGAAGAAATTTTCTTCTTAAATAGATGGCTTATATAAATGTGTGTGTATGTCTGTGTGTGTGTGTGTGTGTGTGTGCGTGCGTGCGTAATACAAGAAAGTGATGAATGATTTAGCACACGGTTCTTGTTACTTACAATTACCTCAGTACCTCCTCGTATTCAACGCTATTGCATGCATATGTATGAATGTATGTATGTATGTATGTACGTATGTATGAATTACGTATGTGTGTGGTTTGCAATTCATGCGGTGTCAGCATCTTTTATTGTGAATCGTAATTGTAAAGAGCTGGAACGTATTTTGTTCAGCATTTTTTTCGACGCCCTAACGATTTTCAAAAAGTCTACTACTCTCATTCTTTCTCTCTCTCACTCTCCCTCTGTAAACATACATACATACATACATACATAAATGAAAGACAGAAGATAGAATATACGAGAATTTACTATTAATCACGACAATTGTTTCGACACATCTAGCATCGATTCCTCTTGGGTGGGACACTCAACAACTGGTTCAGAACCATCTGGTGGTACGGATGTATCTCATCGGGTGATAAATAAATATAACTCGTTAAATACACACACACACACACACACATACATACATACATACATACATATATATATATA
>NC_068991.1:74464582-74471010 GCF_001194135.2 Octopus bimaculoides
TATATATAAATGGTGGTTGTCTAATCTTTATGTAGAGTTAGACCACCTCCTGTACCAACATCTTTGAACCATCATGGCATCTGATGTGGCTTTTTAAACCAGACAGTGTTTTGAAAAGACACCCACATAAATTGCATATCCGATTTGGACCACCAAGACCTGCAGATAAGTTCTGATTTTTTGTGGATCTTAAAATGTGTTTTGAAGTTTCTGCTAGATTTGCAAACCTGGAACCTGGCATACATATATTTTTTCTTCTATACCAGCTGTACTAATTGAGGTTTATTGCAATCAGAGAGGACGTTTTTTGGCTTTCGTTTCTTTCTTCTTGTTCCATTTTTTTCTTTGTATCAGTCTTCTTCGCGTTTTCACTTACAGCGTACTTGATTTTGAGACATATAACGCATAAACGGAGCCCAAAAGATTGCATTGGAGATACATGGTGCATTTTATAAATATACCTAGTTAACTTACCATAAAAGCATGAATCTTACTAGTAGCTCTTTCGGTTGTGCATTAAATTCACACACACACACATAATGATTTTGCTTAAGCATAGTGATACTACTAACCAGTTGTTAGAACTCAATATACATAACATTCTTATGATTGAGAGTAAAGTTTCATCTGAGTGCCGAGAGTAACGTCAATTAATGAATAACAAAAGGACTCGAATTACGTCATCACACACTATATGTATTCAAATATGAATATGTAAATGTGTAGGTCTATGTTTCTATGCATATGCATAGACTATGCTGTGTAACACGATTTTTGTGCTTCGATAGCAACTGTTATTTGCTATTTGTTTACCCCTGGAAAGTATGAAAAATGGCTAATATTTCTCTCAAACATTGCTTGTGTTACATTTATGCAATCCCAAAGAATATCTCTCAATACATGGCTATGATGCTCTCCCACTACTCCTATTCATGTTCAGAGATGCACATATTGTCAGCCACTAAAGGACATGCACAACTGTTTGAGGTCAAGCAACTGGCAAGCAAATCTGTGACATTGAGCAGAAGATATGTTATAATGATGTTTTTACTTCAGCAGCTCAGTCCTAAATCTGTCTGAAATGTAATGGAAAAATCGTCATTTTCAACTCATTGATGTCCAGCTCACAAAAGCAAATAGTAGTGATTTCCATTGATTTCTAGATAGAGGCAAATAGGAAATAATACTTAACGACCAAAGACAAAAATAAATTTTAAAATTTCGTTACATAGTTTTATTTGTAACAAATAAGAGAAACAATACTAAATCCAAGTAGTTGAGTGTAGTTCATTAACAAGCTGAGCTAATAGCCGTTATTTCTCTGCAAAACCATGTATGCATCTTTGGGTGTGATGCACTGAGTGTGTTTGGATCCGTGACACGTGTGCACTTGTGCGTACATATCTGTATGTGCACGTGTTTATAAACATTTACGCGCGAGTATGCGTTCATGTATGCATGTATGTGTACATGCTAAAGCACGTACATGTGGGTATGGATGTGCGGAATGTGTTTTTTAATCTTTTAGTCAGGTATAATAACTGTAACAATGGCTCGTTGTAGCGCATTGGTGACAAATATGAGTAAGAGAAAGAGGAAAGGAGGGAGAAAGGTCCTGAAAGCAGAGACATGACTTGAATGCTAGCAACAGGGTGGACTCCGCTAAAGGTACTCAAGAAGCTAGAAGTTTGGGTTAAATCGGGTGTCGGATTAAGTCTTCCACCCAAGTGGTCTATGACGAGATCTGAACTCGGAACGCGGGGAGCCGAAATAAATACAAGTAATGTGGTTCGACATTCTTACAGTTCTACCAATCTACCACTTTGGGCCAGTGCTATTTATGTGGAACCCCAGAAAGAGTAGTAGGAAGTAAAACTGTCGTCGGCAGGATTTGAACTCAGAATGCAAAAAGTCAGAATAAACTCTGAGTAATATCTAACAATTTAGCATTATATAAAAGTATACACGCACACACACACACACACACACACACACACACACACACACATACACACACACACGCACACAGATAGATAGATATGAATGTATGTACATAGATGTGTGTGTTTGTGTGAGTGTGTTTGTATGCTTATGTGAATGTGTAAGTATAGATGCATGCATAGAATCGAAGAGATAGATATAATGTAGCCGTAAAGGTACATGAGTATTTCCTCGGCAGAGATTTTCATTCATTATATATATATATGTGTGTGTGTGTGTGTGTGTGTGTGTGTGTGTGCATTGATATATACATATACCTAAATAGCAGATGTCCCATAAGTTAGATTGCATTTTTACTCGTAGTATAATGTTAAAGCTGCCTGACCTACAGGACACCAGATATATTACATAATCATATAATTGTACATTCATTCAGCTACTCAACGCTCTGTGTGCGAGTGCGTATATACACATATGCAATGTACATGCATACATACATATATATATGTATGTATGTATATACGCAAATATGTGTCTATGTATGAATATATATTTATGTATATCTGCTTGTATATATATATATATATACACACATATATATATATATACATATATACATGTATTCGCACACACACACACACACACACACACACACACACACACACACACACACACACACACACACACACACATTTTTCGTGGTACCGAGAATGGAAAATCAAGTTTTCCTTCTCTGTGACATTTACTATTTCCTGAGAATTATAGCATCCGTTATAGAGATGCTATAATTCTTAAATAAATTGTTACTGTATCACATCGAAAAATCTGCTTCTCACATATTTTTTTTTATAATTTTTTTTTGTTTTTAGTATTATGCTTATACGTGTATAAAATTTAATTGACAATTTGAATATGGTTATCTTTTTCAATTAAAACTGAAGAAATTAAAACGAAAAAAATATTTGTTTTTAATCCACCATATTTTCACAATGAAATAACATCAGTTTTAGAAATATATCGATGACCGCCAAAGGTTAAGCATGACCATACGTCCATGCATAGATGCGCAGGCTGGACTAAGTTGTACTTTTATGTGGTAAGTTTGTACTTTTATCGGGTCATCCCATAAATAATGCAGTTTTTTTATACTTCTTTTATTTTTCAAAATTAAGATAAACGAAGTTTTTTTAAAATCCAAAATACACCCTCCTTCATTTTCTACGATGCTCTTCCATCTATCTGGTAGACTTGCAAGGCCCTTCTTCCAAACTTCACTTGTCCGTAACGAAAAATATTCCTCCAGTTCTGTTCTGACCTCGTCTACAGAATTCAGATTTTTTCCGTCCAAATGATTTTGAAGACTGCGGAATAAATGATAATCAGACGGGGCAATGTCCAGCGAATATGGTCGGTGGGGAATTGTTCCTAATTTAGACTGTTCCAGTCTTTGGAATGTCATCCTCGCTGAAAGTGGCCGAGCATTATCCCGATGGAAGAAAACCTTTCGTCTTGAAGCTAAAAATGGTCGTTTTTCTTCTAGCGTTGTCTTGAAAGACGGTTTGAATAACCAAATCTTTGAATGACCAAAAGTTTCTCTGCTAGTTCCTCAACAATTATGATGGGATTTTGTTCCACCAGGATTTCCAAGACGTCCTCGTCGAGCCCTACAGGGGGAAGGGGATAGTTGATTACATCGACCCCAGTATTTCACTGGTACTTAATCTATCGACTCCGAAAAGATGAAAGCCACAATCGACATCGGCGGAATTTGAACTCAGAAGAACATAGCGACAGACGAAATGCCGCTAAGCATTTCTCCCGGTGTGCTAGCGATACTGCCAGCTCGTCGTCCTAATAACAACAACAACAACAACAACAACAACAACTACAATAGTAATAATAATAATAATAATAATAATCGACCTCAGTACTCAACTGGTATTTAATTTATCGACCCCCAAAAGGATGAAAGGCAAAGTCGACCTGGGCGGAATTTGAACTCAGAAAATTAAAACGGCCGAAATCTCGCTAAGTATTTTATCCGACTCTGCCAGAATAAAAATTCTTTCTAATATAAGTAAAAGGCTGAAATTTTGTGGGAGGTGTTAGTCTATTACATCGACCCCAGTGCCTAACTGGTACTTATTTTAGCGACCCCGAAAGAATGAAAGGTAAAGTCGGCCTCACAGGGATTTGAACTCAGAACATAAAGACCCAAAAGAAATGCCTCTGAACATTTTTAACATTTTGTCTGGCGTGCTTACGGTTCTGCCATCTCGCAGCCTTTAGTAGTAGTAGTAGTAGTAGTAGTAGTAGAAGAAAAATAATATATTTATAATTCCATTTCCTTCTTTTTTTTTTCCTATAAAAGATTTCATGTTCATTCTAATATGCCGTTCAGTTTGGTCTAATCTAATTAATCTGAAATTGCTTTTCATAACTGTTAGCTCAAATGTTGAAACTCTATACAAAAGATTGAAAGCAATTATTTATATATACACATTTACACACATAGATACATGCATACACACACACATACACACACACACACATATGTACATATATATCTGTGTGTCCGTGTCCGTGTGTGTGTGTGTATGTTTCCGTTAACTTAATATTATCTAATGATACAAATTGTTAGTTCATTAGCTGTTATATCTGCGTTAGAAGGAAGAGAATCGTCCCGCCAGAAACAATTTATATATTATAAGAACCATGTTCCTCTACCCGGCTGTTATACATAATTTCAATGATTTAGGAAGCAAGACATTTTATAGAATTGAAAACTCTTCTATCATGGCATCATTCTAGACATGGTTCGTCAGCATAGAAAATTAAAAGGAATTAATGTATTTGATATTTTCCTCTTTGCTCTGAATTTCGTTTGAAAAATTTTAGATACGTTTTTATTATGATGTTTGCCAATTTCCTTTATAAATAGTCAGTCGATAGATTTTCGATTAATTCATTCGGAGAAAAGAAATAAGAAGCTGAATTTTGATTCAAGTGTAACGTAAAGAAAACAAGGTTTGCATTTTATTTTGGTCATTTTTTCTTGTTTTCCCTCGCACGCCACCGGAAGAAAAGCCCAAATACAACAACGGACTATGTTCAGTGTCCAAATCTTTCTAAGTTATGGGTTTATGTTGAACAACTGCTATCACGTTTGGGAAGAGCACAGCTGTCCTCTGAGTCAATAATCTTTTCTACTCTAGGCACAAGGCGCGAAATTTGGGAGAAGGGGGCCAGTCGATTAGATCGACCCCAGTATGCAACTGGTACTTAATTTATCGACCCCAAAAGGATGAAAGGCAAAGTCGACCTCGGCGGAATTTTTCCGAGTCTATGATAAAGATTGTTCCAGCGCCCCCTCTGAACATGCAAGGGAAAGCTTGTTTTCTCTGTGCAGTGGCTGTGGCAAAAGAGGTAGTGTGGATGAAAGAATTAGCCTGAAAGGATTAGCGACAGGCATCTTCATCTCCAGCCTTGGTTTGGTGAACTCTTTTATTTTCCATCTTAAAAAGGAAAATAAGGCTGGCGAGGAGACGCTTGCCACTCTGTACATATGAGAAAAGATGGAAGAAAGTGGCAAGCATGTTGAGAGTGAATGTGCTTGCTTAAGGGAGAACATAAAAGTCTCTTAAATGGTCTAGTGGAGGAACGTGGTTTATGGGGTCGCACCCGTCCCTCACTCCAT
Organism: Octopus bimaculoides; assembly: GCF_001194135.2. Taxonomy (NCBI): domain Eukaryota; kingdom Metazoa; phylum Mollusca; class Cephalopoda; order Octopoda; family Octopodidae; genus Octopus; species Octopus bimaculoides. The sequence continues at coordinate 74,470,221 of NC_068991.1, forward strand.
CATCATCATCCAATTTTAAAAATATCATCATAAATTTTTTATCTTGTCATCTCATTCGATTCCCCGACCCCCTTGTCTGTCCTCTCTTTGCCTCTACCTTATGGAAATAAGAAATCAGTTAGGGAAGATAGAGACTGGAGAAAGAAAGTGATAAGGAATACTGAGACTGATTTACTGAAACCTTCAATCAGTAAAACGGTTACTTCTGTTGTAAACCTATTTTGATTTGTTGAATGCAATTCTTCCTACCACTTGAAACTAATCATTTTTGAGGTGCGTAAATAATTTTACAAACACCTTCAATCAATAAAACAGTCTATTCTGATGTTTTAAAGCAAATATATTATTTTCAACTTAAATATTAGCTGATATGCAACAATTGTTGAACTTTTCAAATGTCATGAAAAACCATTCCAGGAAACTTATCGTTTAATTTTTTGTTTATGTATGAGGAAATTTTGGCTAAACTTTTCAATGAAAGATTAAGCTAATATGAATCAACTTAGTGCTGCAGAGAATGACAGTAACCCAAGACACTGTACTGTCGGATCGAACCTGAACCTTTGTGGCTGCAAAGCGAAATGCTTAACCATTCAGCCAATACGGCGCATACACAGACACACATACACACACACGTACACACACACACACACGTCAGATGTCGAAGTCATTGCAGAGCAACGTGAAATGTTTTGCTCAAAAATAGAAGGCTCCACGAAGTCCGAGAATTGAAACCACGATCTCATGATCGTGATTGCAACATACTAACCACTAGGCTTGTCCCCAATTA
>NC_068991.1:74471208-74472741 GCF_001194135.2 Octopus bimaculoides
ATATATATATATATATATATATAAAGGATTACGTGTGTATGTGTATGTGTATACAGACAGAGAGACATATGCGTGTGCATGTACGCTTACTCCCAAACATATGCATTCATATACACTTGCACACATGCACACGGACAAGCTTAATCGTCAGTAGAGTTTCCATGGTTACGTATGACATCTTTCCATCTTCTCGTAAGCTTTTTAATCCCTTATTGAAAGTCTTCTTCGGTTTCGAAGAGAAGAACTCTGAAAGACCAGCTTCGACTTCCTCAGTTCTTTCGAGAGTTAATTCATCCAAATGATTCTGTAAACTACGCAAAAAATGATTATCTGAAAAAGCAAAGTGTGCGGAATAAGAAAGATGGACAATTTTCTCTCAGTCAAGTTCCTCGATCTTCTGTGCATTTAGCCAGGTTCTTTCTAAACAAAGAAACAGATTGAAGATTATCGAATGTGGGGAAATAAAACTACTTCTTACAGTCTTTCAGTCAGAAGTCGAGAAGCTGCTATATCTGCACAATGTAGTATAATTGAAGTGGAGGCGCAATGGCCCAGTGGTTAGGGCAGCGGACTCGCGGTCATAGGATCGCGGTTTCGATTCCCAAACCGGGCGTTGTGAGTGTTTATTGAACGAAAACACCTAAAGCTCCACGAGCCATCCGGCAGGGGATGGTGGCGAACCCTGCTGTACTCTTCCACAACAACTTTCTCTCACACTTACTTCCTGTTTCTGTTGTGTCTGTATTTCAAAGGGTCAGCCTTGTCACACTGTGTCACGCTGAATATCCCCGAGAACTGCGTTAAGGGTACACATGTGTGTGTGCAGTGCTCAGTCACTTGCACGTTAATTTCATGAGCAGGCTGTTCTGTTGATCGGATCAACTGGAACCCTCGACGTCGTAAGCGACAGAGTGCTTCTCTTCCAGTATAATTGAAATAAGAATATGTAAACAATGTAGTTACAGATGAGATGCAAATTTAGTGCTTCATAGTGTAAAAACAACAAAATAATGGGTTAATTAAGTTATGTTTTATTTGTGAAATACAGCAGTTTTGAATTTTCATTGGAAGGAGGTGTATGCTTATGGTGGTGAGTGTGTGGTGCGTGGGGCGTAAGGCATTACGAATGTGGCCTGGGTAGTCCGAAAACGTTCGGGAACCACTAACCCACAGCGACACCTTAAAGGTTTCTGTAATATAGGTATACGAATACATACGCCCGCACACACGTATGCGTGTATGTATGTGTGTGTGTGGGGTGGGGTGGGGGGTCTGTACGTATGTATATATAGTGAGAGAGTGAGAGGAAGAGGCAAATATATATATAGAGAGAGAGTGAAATAATAATATCCAACCTTTCGAAAATGAATTCCTTACCTCCAAGATATGTAACTGTTACAGCCACAAAAAGTGCCAGACCGGATAAACCTTGAAATAATGCCATTGTTACTCTCCGTTGTAGTCTGTAAAATATATATAATGCATAGATATATATATGTATATGTATATATATATATATATATATATATATAT
>NC_068991.1:74472751-74472977 GCF_001194135.2 Octopus bimaculoides
TATATATATATATATATATATATATATATATGTATATATACGTATATGTACATGTATATATGAATATGTGTATATGTATATAGGTATAATGTATATGTATATTGTATATGTATATGTATAAATATTTGTTATATGCATGTGTTTATATATATGTATATATATGTGTATATATATAGGTAAATATATATATATATATATATATATATATATATATATATATATATAT
>NC_068991.1:74473393-74474227 GCF_001194135.2 Octopus bimaculoides
ATATATATATATATATATATATATATATATATATATATATATATATATATACATACATATATTCTTATACATACATACGTACATATGTATGTATGAAACCAATTATACAATTTGCAAAAAAGTGATAGAAAGAATACATTGTAACTGATGTAGGGTGTGGAGCATCAAACGTTTCGGGTAGAGTCTTTCTTCAGGGTAAAGATGAAAGGAGAACATAAAAAAAAACAAAAAACAGTTTTACATCCTCTCTATTTCAGAAATTGATTGAGCAAGTCTTACTGATGCAGGACACCAGTCTCCTTGGATTCTCTTGTGTAATAAACATCGACTCTTTTTGTGGGGCTCTTTGCATATTTTAAAAGTCATAATGTTTTAACGCATAAATTAAATAAAAAAAAAGAAGATATCTAAACATGCAGAATATTACCTGAAAAGTAGAATAGCCATAGTTGCGTTTCCCAGAATTTCCGTGAAGGATATCAAAGTGAAATTCAAATACCGGTTTCCAGCTAAGCTATGCGACGTCATATACAGGCCGTTGTATGTGAGACTGTTCATCAAGCTTGGATTTTATGGAAGAGAAATATATAAAATATTAAATTTCAGATATAAACAGACGCATTTTTATTTTTATATTTAAATTTCAGGCGTGGTAAGTAGCTTGCTTTCCAGCCACATGGTTCCGGGTTCAGTGTCACTGCGTGGCACCTTGGGCAAGTGTCTTCCACTATAACCTCGGCCCGGCCAAAGCCTTGTGAGTGGATAAGACGGAAACTGAAAGCCTATCGTGTACATACACACACACACACACACACACACATACACACACACACA
>NC_068991.1:74475110-74484787 GCF_001194135.2 Octopus bimaculoides
TATATATATATATATATATGGATGTGGTTGTGTTTGTGTCTATGTTTGTCCCCCACCACCGCTTGACAACCTGTGTTGGTGTATTTACCTCCCCGTAAGTTAGCCGTTAGGTAAAAGAGCCCGATCGAATAAGCACTAGGCTTAAAAATTAAATCCTGGGGTCGATTTGTCCGACTAAAGGCGATGCTCCAGCATGGCCGCAATAAATAAGTAAAAGATAGAAGATGGAAGATAACAGATAAATATGAAATAAGTTCAGTAAGGAGAATTGAAGTTTATGCTTCCTTTACATCGAGTCACTTTCGAAGGGGTCGAGAACGAATTCGTTGAACACGACAGCTAACGTGCGAAGTGTTTCCCATTCGTGTAGACACTCAATCGAATTATTTTAATTAGCAACAATTAAACTTCTTAAAGATTACTTACCCATTTATAAAAATAATGAGTGTTAATACTCTGGCGAGAGGGTCTTTGAATATTGTATGGAACCCTTCTTGTTTAACAGCAACATTCTTCGGCGTTATTTCCACCTCAAGCGTTCTGTTTTCATTGCCATCGGCGCTGTTTAATGGAACCATAACTGCTGTCTGTACACTATTTTCCCAAACCATATCAAAATCAACGTGATTTTCCTTCGCTGCTCTCTTTATTATTTTCTTACTTTTTTCCAAGTCACCATTATTAAGAAGCCAACGCAAAGACTCTTCTAGGTACCTGAAAGTTTCAGCATGGGCAATTATCAGAAACGTTTCGTTATTTCTCTTTCAATTATCACTGTATTGTGGCAATGCTTTTAAAATGGAAACAAAAGGAATAAATAGGAATTAAAATATATTAGAATGAAAAAGATATATACTCTATGATCTAAAATTATATAACATAGATATTTAAAATTTAAAAAGACGTTTTTTTAATCAAGCTCCATAATGCAGTCTACTATATGCTACAATCGAATATAATTTATTCATTTCGAGAAGACAACAATGTTACTATTTTAATCAAGGACTACCAAAGTTCCAACGTTTTGTTTCGAATTTCCCGCATCTGGCGTCTAGAATATTAATATTATTGCAATCATTTGGAAGGCAGCAAACTAACAGAATCGTTAGCACACCAGATAAAATACTTGGTGGCATTTCGTCCATCATTACGTTCTGAGTTCAAATACTGCGCTCGGAGTCGACTAAATAAGCACCAGCTGAGACCTGGGGTTAGAGTAATCGACTGGCCCCATTCTTCCAAATTTCAGGCGTTGTACCTATTGTAGAAGAGATTAGTACGATCATTCGACTTTTCTTTCGCCACCCGGGGTCGATAAAATAAAGTACTAGTTAGGTATTGTAGTCGATGAAATCGACTAACACCAGTCAGCAAAATTGCAGGCCTTGTGCTTACAATACGAAGGATTATTGTTGTTGTTGTTGTTATTATTATTATTATTATTATTGAGACAGCGAGCTGGCAGAATTGTTAGCACGCTGGACGAAATGCTTAGCGATATTTCGCCCGTTGCCACGTTCTGAGTTCAAATTCTGCCGAGGTCTACATTGTCTTTCATCTTTTTGGGTTCGATTAATTAAGTACCGGTGAAGCACTGGGGTCGATGTAATCGACTATCCCCCTCCAAATTTCAGGCCTTGTGCCTATAATAGAAAGGATTATTATTATTATTATTATTATTATTATTATTATTATTAAGAAGGCAGCGACCTGGCAGATTCGTTAGCATGCTGGATGAAGTGCTTAGTGGTACTTCATTCAGTCGCTACGTTCTGAGTCCAAATTCCCTCGATAAAATAAGTACTTGTTGAACTTATCAAGGTAATCAACTTATCCTCTCTCCGAAATTGCTGACCTTGTGCCAACGTTTGAAACAATAATGATAATAATAATAATGATAATAATAATAATAATAATAATAATCGTTATCATATCGATACGCGCTCTTTTGCTGACGAAAAGATAGTTAAATTTTAAGAATTTTATATCGCCTGTCCATTTAAAATGCTATTTTTAAAATGAAATATCTTTAGTTTGAATACAACATTTCTTCACGTCAAATTTCATTTTCAGAAAAAAAAAATTATGTTACATTAGAGGCTTTTTAACGGAATAAATTATTGAAATTTCTGTTGTATAATTCTCGGCACCAGACCAATTTTCTCAGAGTGTGAGTACGGCCTATTAACCTGATTCTAGTTGAATATGAATTACCGATGAAGTTACAAGTATTTTTACTACTAGTGCACTTATGTTTCTACTAATTCCTCGTCCGTTTCTTGCCGATTCACAATCGGTAAATAACGTAAAGTAGGGAGCCGTTTTAGATCAATATATTACAGTTGTTATTCTATTAAATCTGTCCCATTAAAAAAACTTTCCATTTTTCCCTTCCTCGCAAAGTCAGAGAGTTGACTCAGATTTTTCGTTCATTATTGGACAATTTCGGACGAATAAGTATCAAGCAGTTGAATAAATGTATTATACATAAAATATTGGATCATTTTATGATTTTGTGAAAGGGAAATGGGAAATCGTGGCGTCATTTCCTTTCTCATGGACAAGGAAAATTAAAATGGCGTCAGCGGGATTCATCTCTTTCATGTAGTGTTACAAACTTTACATGTATAGCGAATTTGTTAATTATCAACCAAAAGAGAGAAGAGGCAACAGAAGCAGCAGTGCGTCGCACTAAATGTGCAGTATTTAGTTTGGCATTTGTCAACGTTCTGTATTATATTTCGAGGTTAACTTTGCCTTTCATCCTTCCAAGGGTCATAAAACAAACATCAGTCGTAAACCGAGACGAATTTAAATGACTACACACTTATCAAAAATATGAAGAGCTGTTGCCAATATAATTAACCACATAAAGCAGCGAGCTGTCAGATCCTTAGCACGCCGGGCAAAATGCTTAGCGACATTTCGTCGTCTTTATTTTCTAAGTTCAAATACTGCCGAGGTTGACTTTGCCTTTCATCTTTTCGTGGTCGATAAATTAAGTACCAGTATTGGAGTCGATGTGAACGACTATCCCCCTCCCCTCAAATTCTAGGCCTTGTGTCTATAGTAGAAAATATTATTATTATTATTATTATTAAGTTAAAGCGGCGAGCTGGCAGAATCGTTAGCACGCTGGACGAAATGCTTTACAGCATTTCGTCGTCTTCTGAATTCAAATGCCGCCGAGGTCGATCTTGCCTTTCATTCTTTCGGGGTCGATAAAATAAGTACCAGCTGAGCACTGGAGTCGATGTAATCGACTTATACCCCCACCCCCAAATTGCCGACCTTGTGCTAAACATTGAAATCAATATGATTAATCATTAAATAAAAACATAAATGCAATTATAATATTCATTTGTTGTTTGACCCTAGATGAGTCTTCATCGATCAAACCAAAGAATTCCAACCGTGACCAACTCGCCTATTCTTTTTCCGGTCTATTGTACAGAGGGATACATTATCCTTTGTGATTTGAGGGAAGTTTGGCTGGTATTTATAACAGCTCGGAGTGGATCTAATTTTATTCGTCAGCAGTGTGATTTCCAATCTATCTCGCAGATAAGAAGCTATTCGCTGATTAACTCTGAGATCGGTTGTTTATTTTTTTAAAATTAATATATTAATTTCTGATAGCTTCGAACCTAAAATTAATCCCATGCTAACCGGAAAGACTTCAGCCGTGGGGAATTCAAATAAAATTGCAATAATGGTCATTTTTATTTATTTATAATATTTATTTATTTATTTATTTATAATAAAAAATTAAAAAATAAAATGAAAATTACCAAAAATGAAAAAGTGCCATTGCATGGAAAATACAGAATACTTGCACATTTACCCTCCAACTGTAATTCCGAAGCAGGTACGAGATTGGTGCCAAAGGTAAGACACAGATGCCCCACGTGACACCGGTCATACCACACATTAAAGTTCGATTTTTAACGGGAAACAATTCCAACATTAATGTATAGGCCGATACTAACAGACCCTAGGGAAGACAAAAATAATAATAATAATGATAATAATAATAATAATAATAATAATAATAATAATTGAGAAAGAAAACAAATTATGCTGGATCATAGATATAGCATGCCCAGCTGACAACAAGGTATGCGATAAGGAAGAAAGAAAAGTTGAGAGATATGACAGGTTAGCTTGGAAAGTTAAGCAGTTGTGGTCGATGAAAAAGGTAGCAATAATACCAATAATTGTTGGAGTCCTGGGAACAGTGAGCAAAAATCTCGAGAAGTACGTGGAAGAAATAGGGGCTGCAATAAGGGTGGAGCACTTGCAGAAAACAACACTACTAGGAACCGCTCGAATACTCCGGAAGGTGCTCGAAAAATAAGAGGCGTTACCTTAGTTCACTGATAGTAAACAGCTGACACTGTAGTACATCTCCAGCGTTAGAAGCTGTACAAAGGCGGCAACGACGACGACGACGACGATGACGATGACGATGATGATGATGATGATGATGATAGGTCATATGTAAACAAACATAAGTTTGTTTTTGGAACGTTGAAATGTATTGTAGAACAAGTAGAAAGATATATTTTCAACGCGTAAATACTGAACAGTTTATATAAAGGATAAAATCCTTTTAAGAGCAGAAAAATTTGTCAGCAACCAATGATTACCGACAAATATTTTTCTGCTCTTGAAAGAATTTTATTCTATATATATACTGTTCAGTATTTACGCGTTGAAAATATATCTTTCTACTTGTCCTACCATAATAATAATAATAATTAATAATAATAATTAGATTGGTGAAGAAGGATATTAAAGACAATATTACGTTTAGGCGTCTTTTAGGTAAATGCAGGTGATTTGTTTCCAGTCTAAATGATAACCTCACATTTCTTCATTCTCCGGGGAAGAGTCAGGTCTAACACGTTAGGTTCTACACATCTCATATCAAATACTCTTATCGGACTCACCAATGAATATAGTTGCCTCTGTGTGTGTGTGAAAGTTGTATTTGCACAACAGAGCTATAACCACGTATTTAAATGCAGTGACAGAGAAATATACATGGAAACAAATACGAAAGCGCGTGGTCTAGTACTTGAGGGTGGTGAGCTTGCAAGGTTGAAGTCATGGTTTCGATTCTCGAACTGGGCTGCGCTTTGTGCCATTGTATAATGCACTTCATTCCACAGTTGATTCATCTCTATTTTACTCAGCTGAAATTAGTGCCACCAACATCTGGTTACGTGTTAGCCCTGTGTCGGATTGACATATTTTGGAGTGTTGGTCAGTCTTGTACTCTCGGTCGCCTCTACACCTCAGAAACTGGGATAAAATCTAACAGATCATGCAGAAGCGTTCCAATTTAGTGAAAAGGGAAATGACTATGACAAACATACGCACCTGAATGAACTTACGCACAGACACACGCAAACACACGCAATTATGATCTCACACACAAAGCCGTTCAATCAAACAACCTAACCCCAACACACAAATACACGCACGAATTTTTTCACTCGCACGCACACACACACACACACACACACACACAAGTGAACGTTTTACATTCATACATAATAAAACAACGACATATGAATGAATGCAAGTAAAGATCATAGAAAATTTGGAAAGTATTCTTTCACACGACGGAAAGAAGTATTTGACTCGTTAATAACAAATAGTTAATGACTGGATGGTAAAAGACCTGCGTTTTCAGTACACATTTCAACAGTGCATAAATGTATTTCTGTTTGCTATTATCTCGGGGGCACTGAATAATTCAGAAGCCCTTTTAACATTTATTCTTTTTTTTTTTATTTTTCATTTTGTTACAGTTTCTTTGTTGTTTTGTTTTGTGTATCCATTGATAACATACTGCTTATACATGGTCAAATTTATTCATTAAATGAATTTGAGTGAATATTCATTGTTCTAGGAAGGGGTAAAGCAGTTTTACGCTAACAGGAGATGAAGCAGTTGGCGGAATTAGAAAGAACTAAAAAACGAAGAATTAATAGCAGAGTTCAGGATGTGAATGAAGTTGAGACAAGGTGAATAAGGTGGATATGGGGAAGGTTTTGGAGCTGTACTTTAGCAAATTCGTTATGAGATATTTGATGGGAAAAAGATGGATTGTGGCAAAAGACCTTGGAGAGACAAGAGAAGAATTTGGTAAAGAATATAGAGACAAAATTGTCAGGAAGCTGTAACAGAATACAAGACAGAAGAATTTCACAACGAACTTTCGTTATTATTTTCGACGTACAAGTTACTACGAAAACGATGAGGCATAGATAGGTTAACGAGGAATACGTAACTTGGAGAATATGGGTTGGGGGGAAAACTAGAGCCATTTTTGATAATGGGGTAACTGGGGAAGAGGTAAGAGACATAATGTGGTCAAGGGGAAGTAAGTGAGTAACAAGTATTTATTGCACAACTTGAAGTTTGATAAGCAAGTGTGAGTGGGGGAAAATATTTACGAATAAAAGGTTTAGAATTTAACAACGGTGATGATTAAGTAATGAGGAAATATGTTGTCATCATCATCATCATCATCATCATCGTTTAACGTCCGCTTTCCATGCTAGCATGGGTTGGACGACTTGACTGAGGACTGGTGAAACCGGATGGCAACACCAGGCTCCAATCTAAATTTGGCAGAGTTTCTACAGCTGGATGCCCTTCCTAACGCCAGCTGTGTTGTAGGAAAATAGAGAGCAATGTATCACGACGAGAATAAATACTGGAGAAAGTGGAATTGCTATACTATTGCCCGATGATAGTAGAGATGAAATCATCGAAGGAAAACGGTTACTAAGAATTGTATATGTGACAAGGGAAGACAGTGAGGAAGATGAAGTTAAAGGAGGATAAATAAAGAATCAGGTCTATGACAGAATTTCCTGGATTTCCGTCTATAACGACGACGAGTGTACTCGTTGATCCGATCAACGGAACAGCCTGCTCGTGGAATTAACCTGCAAGTTGATGAATACTCCATAAACACGTAGTTCTCGGGGAGCTTCAGCGTGACACAGAAAATGACACGGCTGGCCCTTTGAAATACAGATAGAAATCATTTTTGCCAGCAACATGAAATAAAATTTTTAGAGCAACATGAAATAAAATGCCTTGTTCAAACACACAACACGCCGTCAAGTATCGAACTCACAACCTTACGATCGGTATCCAAATACCCTACCACTAAGCCATGCACCTTCACATGATGAAGTTTACATTTACAAACACATGCAAATAGAAATGTAGCTGTCAATTGAGATGTGAGGACATGGATAGAAAAACGTGCAAAGATATAAACATATCTAAATGAACGCAGACAACGACATAAACTTGTAGATGAATAAAAGAAACGAACGAATAAACATATATACCCCCAGCAAGGGAATACACATGGAATTTTTATATGTTCCTTCAGATGTATTGATACAAACACAAACAAGCAAATAAAAGACGGCATGGAAGAGTATACAGGGTAGGTAAACAGATATATTTAAAATTTACAAGAAAGATGCCCTGGTGAGTGAGACGGCTGTACTGTTATGTAATAAACACACAGAGAGCATTGAAATGAAATAAGGGGTAAGAATAGAAGAAATTCAAGAAAATAGTGGAAAAGAGAAATACCTATTTCGTTATTGCCCACAAGGGGATAAACATAGAGGGAACAAACAAGAACAGACGAACGGATTAAGTCGATTACATCGACCCCAGTGCGTAACTGGTACTTAATTTATCGACCCCGAAAGGATGAAAGGCAAAGTCGACCTCGGCGGAATTTGAACTCAGAACGTAACGGCAGACGAAATACCGCTAAGCATTTCGCCCGGCGTGCTAACGTTTCTGCCAGCTCGCCGCTTTAACGTCTTTAAAATAATAACTCTTCGATTCGGAATGTCTTGAGGTTCGACAATAACAACAAAGTATAAATAAACGAAATAAAAAGTAGTGAAACACAGGTTTTGAACTTGCATCGAAATCTCGATTTCCAAAATAGTTTATCGTTACACTACACGGATGCTGGCGAGTCCTTAACCCTTGTTGGATCGGGGAGTGTGCCGTCTTGGCATACGGTATCTCTTGGTTATTTCCCACTTGAAAAAACGCAGCACTTTACATGTCTGAACACAAGTGGTTTCTTCCAGAGAGAATGAGAAGAATCGATTCACAGTAATTGGATTGGTGCTTTACTTAAGGGTGTCGAATAGATGAAATGCTAATTTGACCTCGACAGGACTTGAAGTAGAGGATAGAGAGAGCAGGAACGAACTCAGCAAGCTGTTCTATCTGATGTGCAAATGGCTCTGCTAAATCGTCGCATTATCACTCTAGTTAATTTGCTTGCATTTCTAGACATACGCTTACCTAGACTTAAGCTCTCAACTCATTGATTGACATTGAAATCGTAAGGGTGCCGTTATAGCAAACAACGTATCGCGGACATCTTTTTAGACCTGGCTCACCTCGTACCTCACCAGGTCTGCCCACAGTCAATTTCTTTCAAAAATAGAGAAAGACAGAGGGGAAAAAGAAAAGAACATCGAACCAAAACAGGACAAGTACTTTATTTGTCGAACCCTGAAAGATTAAGGTGAATTTGACCTTAGTGAGATTTGAACTAAGATCAAGGACACAGAGAGCCAGAACAATTACTACACAAAGCACTCTTTTCGACGTCATAAAGACTCTTGCCAATTGGCCGTATATGCAGAAATGAATCCAGTTATATTTATTTCGTTGAAACTTAATAATTGTGAATGAATTGAAAGTAGTTATCTAACGTTGTCTGTAACACAGGCTGACCTTATTCAATGCAGTTTCTCAAACACTTAACCAACAAAGCAGACTTTTTTCTTTTCTCTCTTTCTTTTTTAGTCCATGATTAATAGATTACAGCCAATATCTGTCTAATTAGAACATTTAAGTTCAAAAGGGCGTCTCATTTGTCCTCGTTATGAGAGGATACTCGTACGAAAGACAGACTTTCACTAGTGAACATCAACTACTAACTAAATAAACATATAAATCTTAGTAAATTTTCAATTATTCATATGACTATATTTGTGTCTGTGTGTCGGTGCATACACGTCAGAGAAAGAGTGAGTGAGTGAGAGAAGGAGGAGGAGGAGGAAGAGAAAAAAGAGAGCACACGTGATTTCTTTGGTCATAATTCCAACCGCATGTGGTTTGGGTATGTGAATATTAAATCACGGTAATATTTGGTTGATATTTTTTTATCGACCCCACTGGAAGGAAACCACAGAAGTTGATCGGGCAAGATTTGAACTCATAATAACAAACAAAGCACGTTTTGTCCGATACACTAATGGCTAGGGCCCACACGCATACTACTCTGCTTATTTCTATGTATCTGGTTATACGATTTAAGGATGTGTTAGAATCTACCTGCTTGGTGTGTGTGTGTGTGTGTGTGTGTGTGTGTGTGTGTGTGTGTTCGTGCGTACAGTCAATTCGAAGATGTCAGGTCGTCATTAGGGATTAGATAATCCAAACATTTTACTGGTTAATCACTATAAGGAGAAAGTCTCGACGGTATGTCAGGGATTATTATACTAATACATATTATTTATAATGAAAGAAGGAAAAGGGAGAATCACACAAATGAATTATTTATATATCCATAATTCTCCATTTTCTTTCTTTCATTATTA